>NW_019104477.1:243473-393141 GCF_001856785.1 Myzus persicae
GGGGGGGGGGGGGGGGGGGTGGCAGGGGGCGGACGGAATGAACGAAAGTACGAATACGCGGCGGTTTATATACAACACACACACATATATGATATGTATATACATGACGACGATCCGTGTGGTTTTCCCCTCCACCGCCGGAACAATATATACGACGTACGGGCCTTGTGTGTGCGTGTGTGTGCCAACGAAGAAGACACGTCGTGCATATACGTATATATACAGGGCACGTATATGGGGGAGGGTAAATGAAAAACAGACGCGTGGTGTTTCCTTAATGGCGACGGAGAGGTGTACTCGCACACCATATAATATATACTGCACGAGCGCAGAGCCAAGACGACGAAACGAATGTGTGTGTGCGATCGCGGGCATGTGCGTGCGTGTGTTCTCTCGCAATCTGGGCCGGGCGAAGGGAGCGAGCATTATACACACACACACACACACACACACACACACACACACACACATATATATATTTATATACCTAAGTGTATACGGGGCAAAAGTAATTTCGGGTTTTCGCCGGCGTGTACCTCGGGGAACGTATATATATATATATATATATATATACATGGGCTTGGCGGGGTATACGCGTGGAGACGACGGTAGACGAAAGAGCTTGGAAGAGAAGTGGCGGCAAACGAGGGAACTTTAATAAACGTGGATGCTTACACACACACAAACACACTCACACGCACGCATGCACTTGTATATATGGGTGTAATATAAACAGAAATTTCTCTCTCTTAGTTTCCTGCTCACCCTCCCTTCCCGTCTTTCCTCGCGTTCGTCTCATATATTATAACTCTCTCACTCGGCCCTGCTTCTTCTCCACTCCCTCTTCCACTCTATCTATCAATCCCCCCCTCCCCCTTTCACTCGCTCACCCTCCACCGCGAACATAAATGTCAAAAACACGTACCTCTTACACCACCGTATTCGAGAGAAAATGTATGTGTGTGTGTGTGTGTGTGCGTGCATATATATATATGTAGGTGTGTATAATGTATTATGTATGTTTGTGAAACGCAATTTTCCGGAACCCGAAATGTCTTGGCTTAGTATATATCATATTATATAATATATTATTATATTATAATAATATATACAAACACACCGGGCTAACATCCGCCGCGCCACATGGTCTTGGGAGTTTACTGACATAATAATAACGCTGGCGAAATATCGTAATAATAAGAGCGGAGACGTCGGTGCTCGAGAAGCGCGCTTCCCTTATATATATATATATATATATATAATATGTACGATCGTATAACATCGTCATAACGTAATATTAATATAATGTAACAACAATATTCGTTCGGCCCTTTCTGCAGAGATTTATACGAAATGCGTGCTGTGGTACACGTACCTTCGGAGTAATGATATTTGTCTACGACGACATAAATAGATTGTTATGATTTAATGTAACCATTAACCAATGCGGTCATGTATACAGGTACGGATAAATGTGTAGTATATTATAAACGAATTGTATATAAAATAACTTGATTATAGGTAAGTCTAAAACGACGTATATAAACACGATGGAATCGAGCACACACAAAGTTTTGAGATGGTGTTATAATGTTTAATAACTGAGTATATTTGATATACTTACGAACCTGGAGGGATAAGTGAGAACCCTCTTATTGTGTTCGCTTCTGTGAGATCGAATTTCAAACCGATCGGTCTTACCTAGAAGTCTCAGAATCAGAAACCATGTTAAGTAATTGATTTCGCGAAGTTGTACATAGGTTGTAAAGGCTTTCTATACGCAAGAAACAATAAGTGTATTGCGTCATCGTTGTCATCATCATCATCACGAGTGAACAAGATACCTTTACACCTTAAGTGTTTATCACCGTTTTTCACACCACCAAATATAGTGAAAACGAGTTAACAGGGGACCCTAGATTCGTCGTAAATTGAAGAAAGTAATTCTAGCCGGGTGACTGTCACGGGATCATTAAATGATTATATTCGAGAGATGTACAGATTGCTGTATGCAGTACACATCTTAGCATAGATGGTACTATAGTGTTCTTGTAAAACGTACCAGTTTTTTTTTTTTTAATCAGAAAGTTGTGCATAAAATATGTATTTATGAATATTTTAATTTTAAGGCGGTGATACATTATTGAAGAATAAATTTAATAATAAAATATTATGGCCCCTATAATACCATGTTATGCGAAAACATTTCATTCTTTATTTAAGGGAATTAAAAACAATATGACGGGTCTTATACAAGTTATTAAAATTTAAGTATAATACCTACGTACATTCATTTTTTTACAAAGCTATTTTTCATAAATGATTAAATTCAACAATTTATATTTTAAAAGATCGATGGTATATACACAAGAGTTTTAAATATAAACATTAATACTAATATTCAATATATTATTATGTTTATCATACTATAGAGTCTATGAACATATTATTACCTAATCTATCGTATACCTATGTAAAATGTATACACGTAGATACATCGTATTTTATTTTACTTAATGCAATGAAATGTTTCACAAACATCATAATTCATAATAATGTAGGTTTGATTAACTGTATATACTATGATTCATTTGGGATAAGAATAAACCTATTTAGTTCTTTAAAATTTAACGCAATACATTTAAATATCGAGAAATATCCTATATGTATATATACGTCATACTCGTACAAATCGTACAGACACCTGTTTTTGAACCAATCGAGTTTAAAGTTTTAATAGGTGCATGAATGTATATTTAATCAATAATATCAGACAACAGAGATTAGAATATTTTACAATGAGATTCAGATACATTTTATGTAGCTAAGATGAACACAAAACTAATATAACTATGAAACGTAATATAGTATTGCAAAATATACACGTTAACTATTGTAATATAATTATATGTTCCTTAGCTTTATCTTATTATTAAGTATTAATAAATGTATCTTGATCTTTCATATGAATTCTAAAAATCGGATGTTTTTAAAAATGAATTGTTGTTTGTAATTGTAGTTTTATACTTTTATAAAGGATATAACTTTAATTTTGTATTGGTATTTTTTTTAAATATTTTGTATTTAATGTGCTAAGAAAAAAAATTATTGTTATAAGTTTAGATTAAAGCGAATGACCCTTGGGATCCTTTCTGATGACCACACCTAAGGAGCTGGTAAAAATATCAATGACTTCGAATAGTGGAGTATGGTGTGCTAAAAATAAATGAACGAAGTACCACGCGCAGTGGAACTACTTGTTTTATATCGGAAAATAATATATTCTAGTGAAGAGAATTTGCAGCAGTCGCAGAATCATCGGCGTGCGTTGTCGTCCTCGGTTAGCTGTGTCAAACACTCAAACTCTCGCCAAGGCACATGCATATTAATGACGACGGACACACCGCAGCCCACGAGTGTTGTGGACGTGAGGACAGACATTGGTATAAGATAAAGCTATATATATATATTATATAGGATTTATGCACGCACATACACGGCATACAATTGCCGTCAACGTTTCTCGTACTTTCCGCGGTGCTCGTCAACTCTTCTACACGGGCGCCCGCCGTCGTTCTTACCCACCCAGTCATCACTGTCTATATATGCACAGGTTTCCCGCTCACTACCCACTAATCCCGGACCACCGTGAATCCATATTTATTCTATACATCCGGCGAACGGTTTGTGTTCCGTGCGACGTCTTCTTCATAACGTATCCGCACGTCTTGCTCGTTATAAACTTGGACCGCGAGTTGAATACTCATCTGGGGATTAACATTGTTCTTGTAGTGTATAATACAACATCCGCCGTTCTAACGCCGTACACTTCAAATACTACAAGACTACATTAGAATAATATACTGTCTTATAATAACGTATGTAGGTATATATAGCCTACGTATATAGATATATATACATTTATAGACTGTACGCATATTACACAATATACCTTTACGATATACTTCTCAAACTTGGGATCGTATTTACTCAGCGCCAGATAACAGCGACATCCTCGTTGGTATAGCTACAATATTCATATTCGTGTATTATTACGAATACACTCAACAGTCAACGTACTTACAGTACCTATTATATATTCATACTTACCAATGCTGGGCAACTTAATTGTTATTTTTAACTCATTTTCTTCTTGTCGAGTCCGACTTAACTCGTCAAGTTAAGTTAATACAGAACAATTTAGAGTTAAAAGTTTCTTTTATTTTTTTAACTTTAAGACAATTCAAAAATAAAAAAATAGAAAAAATGGTAACTTAATTTAAATACTAATAAATTACATTTTTTCTTAACTGGATATTTACTATCTATGTCAAAGTACAAAAATCAATTCGATTAAGGGTATACACAAAAACAAAAATAATACTTATAAGTGTTCTTGATAGAAGAGCAGCTGGCTCTATAATGATAGAACTAGAAGTTAGGTTATTACTTATTTAGCTTCATTTTTGGTTTATTAATTATTTTTTAAGATACAAAGACACCTATCATATTTTAATCATCTAACTGAATTATTTGATAATGTGGTGGTTGAAAAATTTTAAATTAATGTGTTTGGTCTAGGTTGTAATTTTCTACACGACAAATATAAAGTATTATACAGTTTAAGTTGCATTAAATACCTATATTATTTTGATTGTTATTGAAATCCAGAATAGTATATTCATCACTTCGACAGTTCACAATTTAGTATTTGCAATAAGTACCCATGACATTGATATAAATATTAAATAACACTTCAGTTTATTTATTTATTTTTTTATATATTACAACTATTTGTATAAAATATATTTTAAATTTAAGGAATTATATATTAGTCAAAAATTTAACTGATTGATTATTAACTGCATACCATTAATAACAGTTGACCTCATTAAGTTGGACTTAGAAGTTACTTCTAAAAAATAGTACCTCGTTGTATAAGTAACCAAGTTAAAAGTCACTTAAGTTTTTAACTTGTAGGGGGGCCGTCATGCATATTATATAATATTATACTCTACATAGCTGAATTTCAATGTATGTATTTAGTCCTATGTTCAAACCTAAAAGACGTGTTGTAAAATTGGTAGCTTATTATGCAGTGCACACACGATTTTTTGTAATCGTTCAAAGTTCAAATTTGCAAAATCAAGAAACATTGCAAATTATTCGTAATTATTTATAAATAATTCCTAAAATTTTCAATTTTAAAGCCTAAAGTTCGTAATAACTTATCGTACAGCAATTATAAAATACATACACATACCTAGTCACAATTATTACTTACAATTATTTTAAGCTATTTAATAGGTACTCGTATCACTATAATATTTACAACATTACACAATACATAATAACATGAAATTAAATTTTAAGTTATAAACCTACCTAATGCGACTTTTTAGTAAAAATTGGATAAATCTATTGAATTCAGTAACAATAATAATTTATCAAAAAATATCATGGTTGTTGATTCATCCATTCTTTAGACCAGACTCGTTTTTCGTGTACAAATATTTATCATTTAAATCAAATTATGAATACATCCATTACAATAACACATAACTTACATAATAACAAGGTGTAGATAGGTACTTGAAACCTACCACACCACATAAGCGAGTTCCATGTTCAAGAAAATAATCCTAAATCAATACATTGATATATAATGATTAGTAATGTATCAATTGAATTGGGATATATTATATTTTAGTGGGTTTTAATTTTAGTTAAAATCACAAAAGCACATTTTCTGAATTATTTTTGTTTTAAATGGAATTAAATTATTATTAAGTGTGAAGCAATAAAAATCATATAGACTGATTTAATAAAAAAAATTATTTAAGTATAATTTTAGTAAAAAATCACAAGATAATTTTATTTAAACTAATAATTTCAAAACACAATTAATTAACTTTGACCCAAATGCTATTCAAAACGAATTAACATAAAGAAAATGACTCGTTCAAATATTTGCGAAGCAACACGTGGTGTCCGTTTTCTTCATGCCGCACGCCGTGGTCGCACCGGTCAGTGGTTAATAATGCACGTGTGGCCGTCGGCATTTTGGGGAAGTGCATCGTTTTGACCACAGCTAAGTATCGGCCAGTTGCGACTTCGCCCACCTGAGGGCGAAATGTGTTTATCAAACAGAGGGGATAGAGATATAGCAACCGGATAAACGGTTTCTATATATAAATACCTGTTTTAAAGGGTTGATCTTGGTGGGGGTAAGAGTAATGGGAACAATATCAATTTAACGGAAACACATTCAAGATGTTCACATGTATGATGTATTATAGTGTCATGTTTCGAGTTCACCGTTCAAAAACCGTATTGATATTTATCTCAAATCTATGGTAGTTATTGGCAAGTGAGTATTTACAGTCATTTTTAAATTTTTGTCATATTATTGCAAAAGAGTATCAGCTTTTATAATCAATGATAATGCCTAATAAATACTTAATAATAAACTGTATTACATTTTTTCTTATGTACAATAATGAAACTTAAAACATTTTATTTATTTTAGGAAATCTAGTGTTCTAATAACTTCAAACTATTAAAAAATATTTTTTGAAAAACAAAAATTGACCAGGGTAGTGAGTAATTCAAGTTAATATACTTTATTATTAACTATTAAAAAAAAGATGTTATTGAACGTTAAGTCACACAATAATCACAATTTTATTATGAAATGTGTTTATGTAGGTATTTATAGTATTTAAAATTATATAGAATTAAATTAAATTTATATATACTTGACATATCTATAAACATAACTTGTTATATAAATGCAATAAATAAAGAAAAAAAATTACTTAAAACTGTCTAGGTATGTCCATGGACATGATATAAGATATAACAATTAAAATCCTTACATATTTAATGCATTTAACTAATCCCTTCTGTAACAATAACTAACCAAAAATCCTGACTAGCTATTATAAAGTTAGCACAACTGAAATATGATCAACTATTAACTATTACAAAATAATTTTTTTCGTGCAATGTACTCTGTGGGCAATGAAATAGTTAAGGTTATTAAGAGAACATATTAATATAATTGTTTTTTTATCTTCCACACGCTTATAATTAAGACTTCTTTGTATCTTATTGATTGTGATTACATTGTTGAAATTAAGGTATTACCTGTAACCTATTATAACAGTTTTTTTTTTATTGAACTTAAGCCTGACGACTAAGGCCATTAGCTGTCTTAGGGGTTATGAATTGTGGTACGGGTAAGGTTGGTGCGGTAAGTTGCTTTTTACGATTGTTACGGTTGTTATGATAGGTAGCAAACACGTGTATGTGTGGCAAGGTTTTTAAATACTATGAATCTGGGTGGTCACCCATCCGGGAGGTAGTAGCTGTGGCCGTTACTTACTCCCAGTCGCATTCCGCAGCAGCAGCCAACGCGCCACGCTGAGCCACTATTATAACAATTGTATTATTTTTATAAAATTGTAGTTATACTTATAGAATATATATAAGTAATTATAAAATCTAAAAAATTAAAAAAATGTAATCGGTATCTAGTGAAAACTTTCTTAAAAACTTATCATTATAACAAAAGTTTCTCACGAAACACAGATAATAATATTATTCTTTATATTTATTATACTAAGCAATAACAAAATAATAAATATAAACAAAAATTAATATACAGACATATGCTATCATAAAAAAACTAGTAAGTAAAAGAAACATATAATGTTAAGACTTGTGAAAAAACTAAAATCAAAAACCAAGTGAAATTAAAACAATTACCTACGTCGTGTAGCCCATAAATTACGCAACAATAGAAAAAAGTGAAACTTTAATAAATAAATAATACTATTGAGTCATTGAGGATTGGCAATCAAAAAACTAATTCCGACTACTTGATGGTCAAATTAGAGTCTATTACATATCCAGTTCAACTTGTAAGGCACATTTAGCAACAAAACAAAATAGTAACTGAATGTTGTTAACATGAAAGTACTAATAAAATAAAATAATGTATTCAACCATCACACGAAAACCTCGGAACAAAAATGTAAGCAACAGACAAAATAATATTTTTTTTATACAAACCGATATGTTATTTGTATAAAAAAATCTATGTATATACTAAGATCTATCGTTGAAAAGAAATCTAAACAGTTAGTATTATTTTATACACTTATTACTACTGATATGGCCTATAAGTTATAAGCTATGATCATAAAACAACACAAATGACGGTATTATGGTACATTATTATTAAAACATCATACATACAAATCAAATTGTAAGTACATATCTATAATTTAAAAATATTAACGATCATTTTTAAAGCGATGATTAATAAAACAAATTATGTTGAATGCAATATCATTGATACGCGATAAATAGGTATATATTTTATTATAATATTATATGAGTAGAATAATTCAATGTGACAATGTTGTGATATGATAATATCAGATTATGTATTTTAAAGTCAGTGAATTTTGGTATTTTTGAAGAAAAGCCTTGCAAAACTTCCACAATAGTGAGTTTTATTTTTTTTATAAATATACACGTGCTTAAATAATATATGGCTATACAGTTTATTTTTTGTTCGAAAAGAAGTTTGCCATAATATTATTATAATATGTTATGGAGACGTGCTAAGTTAACAATTCCCAAAGACTATATAATATATACCTAACAACAGTTTCTTATGCACGCCGAAACTTTAGTTTCTCGTAAACAAAACTCCTTAATTCAACCCGTTAAGGGTATTTTTTGCCTCCACTGTGATGGTGGCAGCCGCTTTGGCAGTAGATCCGAGACAAAAAACATCATAATACGCGCACCCACACACCCACACACACTCATATATTATAAATCGGGAGGAAGGGATGACGAGGGGATCCATATTTTACCGAGAAATTTGATAAATCAGCGCGAGTCTTAAGATTTCTGCAACCTTATCCCTACTACCCGGTCTCGCGTTACACACACGGCGTGTGAATACACAGTATACACGTCTATATATATTTATGGGGTGGCCGTCATTAATCTCCGGTCAAAAATTACTTACGGGCCACAGATGCTGAGGTCGGTTTTCTTGCGTTTTCCATTATTCATCCACCCCCCCTTCTGGTGGTTGAGTGTAGTGCCGGGAGAAGACGCACGCGCGGCTTTACGCACCTATATATACTGGGACGGGAACGGGGCGGAGGGTTATGCATATACTACATGTATATATACGGCGGCGGTGGCGGGCGCCCTGCAGGAAAACCGACGATATTTTTGCCGGGCAAAAAACGGCGGCGGCGGAGGATCTAAGACGATGTGAACGCCACCGCTCCCCCCGCGTCACTACTGCCGCTCCCGCATCCAGGACCAGCTTCATCGACCCGGTCGGATGGCGTGTTCCCATTGGTCGGGCGCCCGGACGGTTACGCCCGGGCCACACCTCCCCACCTCTGGCATCCCTTACACGTCGTTCGCCGTCACCACGCGATACCCGCTCAGGGGTTATTGATGTTTTTAGGCCACCGCGTGTGCATGCACACATATATTATCAGAAGCGGAGGCGGCATATACGCCGAACACCTGCTATATATTATTATGACGGTTTTCCGAAAACGGTCTTTTCGAATTCTTTATCCGTCATCCTCTCCTTCTCACCCTACAACTCCTAACCCACCACAAGTTAACAACAGCTACACCGAAACCATACAGACACACAAGTATTTAAGAAAGTGACAAATAATATGCATATTATACATATACCTAGGTAAAATAATATATTGTCGAATAACATTCACATTGAACTCGACTGTGAATGATGTTCTTACATTACCTCATTGTGGCCTGTTGTAGGTATACGTTACAAGAAAAGCTTGTATGATATATTAGAAATGTACACAATTTTAATCTCCATCACAGTCTCGTAAATACTATAGGTAAGTACGTACATAGATAGTGTGTGTTCAAGATAATATTTCAGCAAAGCCAAAATCCATTTCGAATATTCCATAATCCCTTGAAATAACTTTTCTTGAATCATAGAGGTACTACATAATAAATTAGTGCATAAAGTGTTTTTAATTATTATGGTTTTTGTTCCACTCATATGTTGTACTTTGCATTTTAATTACAAATTCAATACATGGCAAGTATAAAATTGCTTACTACCATATTGAGAATATTGAATAAATCCTTTTAAAATAAACATTAATAGTAGGTATCTACATATTGTACAAAAAATATTTTGTTCTGGAATTCAATATAATATTACAAAAATACATTTTTATTGATAATTTTCATACTGATTGTTTATTACTTATTACCTATATAGACATACTGTATATAATAATTGTATAGATTTTAAGTTCAGACGTAAATAATATTATATGCTGAATATGTTGGTAGATTAATTAATTATATCTGCAGTGGGGTAAAATATGAATAGTGTAGGTATTAATACCTAAATATAATGTTGGTTTAGCAAATTTAAATTTAAAAACTGATTTATTATTTATTTTAATTAAATATTTCATGTTTGGCTGATCGATTATTGTTTTTTAACATAATATCATAAATTAATTGAATACTTGAAACCAGGTATGAAAGCCATACTAAAAACCATCTATACTCGTAAATAAGTACCTATAAGGATTTGTATCCCAATAACTAAATTCATTGTTATTCATAATTAGACTTTTCAGGTATAATGAAAAATCTATAAAATTCAAAGCAACGTTGATGATTTCAGAAAAATATATTTTCATTAGGGTATTTACTGTAGGTTTTTTATTTAATTCAAAAAATAATAATCCCAGTATAATTGAATATATAAATGTCCAGAAAACTTTTACCTTTTTTTTTTTGATTTATTATACAAAGTTATAAGTACAACTTATAATTTATAAGTAAGGTTTTGTACCAAAAATTATTAGAAGCACAAAATGCCATTAGAAGAAGTATCTTATCCTAGAACAACCAAAGCCTTTTTTGTGCTAAGCCTAAAACTGAGATACCAGAAAAAACATCAACTATATTTATTATATTTTAAATGAATAGTATAAGATAATATTATTATATGTTATTACTTATAAGTGATAACTTCATAATCTGTTTTATTGACTAGATACTGCCTTCTGGTGTAAGTGTATAAGCAAGTACCTAACTTTGGTCCGGAAAATAAGATAAAGATGCAAGTTTTGTTTTGTAAAGTTGGTACCAATATCTTAGTGGTTTGTAATGTTTTTTAAATGTTGTAAAATTGTTTTAAGCTGAAAGATTGAGCGATTAGTTATCAGTTATCGCCAGTTTAGGTTGGAAATAATTTAAGGATCAATGATGAAGTGGATGGTATCCACGGGTATACAGCGTAAAGTGTATACAAATCTACTTCCAACATTTTAGAAAGAACGCATACTGATCAAAAATACTTGGGACTGTAAGTATGCCAACTTATTATAGAGTGGTAATATCTGACGAGTGATAGTTTTATAATATAAATATAAGTCAATAAACCACTTTTTATTCACTTATTTTGTATTTTTTTCATTGATAAGTGCCTAGTTTAAGTTATAATAATTGTTAGTATATTTTTTATTTACTTTCACAATTAGAAAATATATAATACATAATAAAAATATATAAAATGTATAAAATTATAAAATTTTCTATCATAATAATAATAATAATATTTAAGTATAAAATAACGTTCTAATAATTTAAAGATTTGTGTATTTGATGGTTGATCATCCCCTTACACCCCGAAATATCAGGATCAAAAAAAAAAAATTATCTGACCTACAAAATATGTAATACTAATAAATAAATAAAAAAAAGATTATTTAAGTTATTTAAAAGTTTCCCGTGGTTTGTAAATGGACATTAATTGTAATAATTAATTAATATATATGTATATATACTATAAAAAAGAGAAATAGAATAATACTGTGTGAATAGTATGACATTTATGAATATTTTTAATTGTTGTAAAGCTACTGCACCTGACAATTATGTAACTTACTCGGATATCTATTACCAATTTTATTTTTTTTTTTTTACATACAACATTATTGGGTTTTAACTACTTTTATGTTTATGTAGGTACATTATAAAAACATTCGAATGAATTTTCAATACAAAATTTATTTATTTATTTTAATACTTATCTAGTAGACGTTTCATCTGATCTCAGTAATTTATGAAGCATTTCAGTCTTAGTTTTCACTCTATTTTA
Organism: Myzus persicae; assembly: GCF_001856785.1. Taxonomy (NCBI): domain Eukaryota; kingdom Metazoa; phylum Arthropoda; class Insecta; order Hemiptera; family Aphididae; genus Myzus; species Myzus persicae. Next base: position 255,688 of record NW_019104477.1, read on the forward strand.
TGAAGAATTTCAGTTTGTCTTATTTCCACGAAAAACGTTTTAAATTCACTAACTTTATAATGTAATAGCGAAGTATGCACTACTAATATATTATGTACACATATTTTACATAACTAACTTACTTTTGCGAATTACTCAAACTATTTGAATATTTTTTTTTTCTGGGATGATGCAAAAGTTATAAGTTATAAGTTTATAAACAATTATGCAGTGTGTAAGGATACATAATTACTTATGAACTTAATTAACCCACGCTAGATCCCTGCGTAGGGTCTAATTAAATAATACAATTCTAATAAAATAATAGCCCTTTGAAATTGTAAAGTTCTTAAAATTCATTTTTCATAGTTGTAGCAGTGTACCTTTTAAAATATAAATATATTATATCCAAAATAAAAACAAATATTATTTCGAATACAAAGATATTTTTATTTAAATAAAATTGTATTATTTGTCAAATAATGAACTTCAAAAATAGTAAAAAAAAAAAGCTGGTACAATTTATACCAAAAATGGTTGGCTAGACCCCACACACTATATTCAGTGATTACCAAAGAGTGACCAATCAAGGGTTAATTAATAAAGGTACACAGTAAGCTATTAAATAGGTACATATTAACATATCATAAATAATAACACGATTAATGTAGTGGATATAATTGTATAGATGTACAATAATTACCACATTTTTTTTAAAACTATACCAATCGGAAGTATAGATAACTGTAGACTACTAATATCTTAGTTAAGAATGATATGGTATAGTACAATTATTGCTTTGATAGAACATTTAAATTATAGCAAGGGAACACACAGAAACGCGTTTGTCGACCGGGCGCAGAATCGAACCCTCCAAAAATACAAAAAAAAACCTGTTGTCGTATAATGTTACGGATCATAGCTGCAATCGTTATAATGTTATTCGCCTTATATTATAATAATATGCACGGAGTTCGATTTCCCACAATATATCTCCTCGGTCGGCCGTATCGCCCGTATCCGTAACGTCGTCGGACGTATCGGAATCACTCCGATCAGGTTTTGTGCGCCCCTTGTACTGTCCCGATAATAACAATATTACTATTTTGTATTATTTTTTTATTATTCGATTCACATTCCGCTGACCGATCAAACCCGTTCGACCGGAGACGGCAGGTACCGTTAGTCTTACGTTCGGTAGTCAAATTTCTCACGGTCCGAGCCGGTGCCGCTAATGCATTTATTTAGGGGATGACGGATACAGGTTTTCCGATAACCGATTTATGTCGTCCGATTGCCACAGTAAGTACTTCTTCTCGTCCAGATGTCCACCACTATTATAAATACTAATGAAATATGTGTAGTTTGTACTTATCTGGTTCTTTGTAATAACACATACCCCTATCCCGGGTTACATTTAAGGGGCACGGGCGGGTGCATACCTGCGAGTAGAAAAATCAGCTTAGTAAATGTTTGATTAAGAAAAATATACATGAATAAGCATTCCTAAATATTTTTGTAATAATATTGTAGTTTGGAAAAATGTTATGAACTATTTATTTATTTTATAATCGTCAACAATCTAAAAAATATTGTTACTGTCTTGTCATAGTGAATTTCTACAATCTGATAATGTTGATATTTGTACAGTGTAAGAACATCATAATTCAATGATAAAGTATGTTTAAAATGTCTGTAATGGAGAGATGTTTTTTCGCGCTTCCATCCAGAAATAGTAGGAAGACAAAAATGTACTTATATTAATATTTGCTCTTTTTTCGAAGAGCGAATAGAATTATTAACTTATCATTGTAATTTTGTTTGATAAATATTATTCAGAATCATTTTTAGTTAAAACCTATGTGAAAGTAATGAAAATAAATAATGAAAATGAAAAACATACTTTAATTTGGTTGCCGATCTGTTTCTTATGTATAAAATGTAAAAGAAAAATACATTAACTATTTAAACAATTTAACCATAAAGAATTTTAGAGTTATTACGTTTGGGGATGATCCTAATTCATCGGCTTTTGACTGTGAATAATATACTATCGACTTATTTTCGTCTTACCTTGGCACACTGCCCTAGGGAAGTTCTTGAGAACCTGGTGACGTGGATAGTTAGCGACAAGAAAAGCATAGAAATCTGCATAAGTTGCACATGTTTCGCTGCAGTAATGTCGTGTCGTTTCGTGTCACGAAGTGCGACCAGAAAACAGCTTGACTGAGAATCCCAAGCTGGCGTGGAGCAAAAGTCTGGTGATGACCACGTTTTCATCAGAACGACTTGCTCACGAGTAAAATGTTTACGATATTATTATATTTTGCATTGGATCCGGGATAAACGAGTCAATGATGAGAACCGGAAGTTGAGAAAACGATCGTCGGCTGCCACCGTTAGTGAGTTTCGTAAACAAAAGGAAGGTGGTCGACTCGACCTGGATATAAATTTAGGTGACCGCGGTATGCATTGTGCGTACAGTAGACTAGCGAGTGGGTAACCGTGAAAATGTCGGTAAGTCAGTCAGTCAGCCAGAAAAATGTCCTTTTTGTCCGTCTTATCGTTCGATTGTCGATCGAACAGTTTTCTCATCGTCATACTAGGCTGATAAGGCCGTCATTGTAGCTCCGACGATTTCAAAAGATGCGCCGACGTTCCCGTTGTCCTTTAGTTTAATTATATACAATAAAAACGCATGGCAGATATATAATCTGTAATCCGGCACATGGACTACCGATCATCGATTTCAGACGATACCTGGGCCACTGATTCTTTTTTAATTTGCGCTGTACCGTGCCGTGCATGTATTGTCGTCGCACAGCGGTCTGGAATATAATCTCAAAGTTGAAGACAATTAATGATTACAACTCAGTGATGACGAACTTTTTTATGATATAAATATAACATCATCTATTGCCTATTAGAAATAAAATTGCTGCCGAATAATATTTGGTGGCTAGTTTTTAACAACTGTTCTAAGAAGTCACACCCTACTCGCCTTTGTGTCTGTACTTTGACATCAAAATTATCATTGCGACATTGCTCCTCTTAGCTAGCTTACCTTTGATATTTTCAACTTACGAAAATGGCTGTTATTTGTGCAGATTGATAACAAACGGTTTGGATTAAGTAACTGATTAATAATTAAATAATTCAACTATATATCTGGGCCACCACACAGACGGGTTCAATGTGACCCATTATCTTCTCGACAAGTAAATACAAATAATTACGTGTATACTCTTATAGCAGATCGATAATATTATGTTATACCATCCCATTAGTATAATATTTGAATAATCATAAGACGTCGTGTATGCGTGTACCTTCTATATACTTAAATATAATATGTAAAGGCATGTTCCAGGAATATAATATTGTGGATGCGAATTACAAATAATCAATAATATTCTTACGTAGGTAACTTTACACTCACATCGGGTGCACTGTATAGCTGACGAGAGGTATATTATAAACTGCGGGGTACGGATACACAAATATGATACGGCCGGTTGGGATTCGAATACGCGTTAAAAGGTTAATTGCGTTAATGAGCTTGGTGTATTATACGATAATATCAAGGGGACGACCGGTTATACATAAAGTAGGTACGTATGAGGCATAATTTCTTTTCGATGGTAGGTACCTATGGGTACGAATAATTATATAATATGATATCACGAGATCGCCAAAGATGTTTTGGTAATATTAAACTTTGTCTTGATTACAAGCAATTTTTCTTTCATAATAACTTATTATAAAGTTTAACTTCATACGTATATAATGTTATATTAAAATTAGTATGCTACAAGACGTTTTTCCTTAGCAAGAAAAATTGAGGAATCATAGATATGTTTTTGGGTGTAGATCTATAGTGCGGTGGAAAAATATTTAATAGCATGCTTCATTTTTTTTTTGTAATTTGATTAAATTTGTTTTTGTTTTTCTATGACAATAAACATTGGTCCCTCGAAAATCGAGTACGAAAATAAAAAGTTGTACCTACTCATCCAAATACCAAAACACATATCTATGTTAAAAAAACCGTGTTCCCGCTAGATATTTATTTGTAATAATTATAACAACTGGAAAACACTCCTACTCTCATACATCAGTTACTTTAAACCATTATTTTAAAATTTTTATTCAAAGTGTAGGTACACTATACATTACATTTATTGTTTGGTATTTAAATAATTATAATTATGTTGTGTAATTTTGAAGTGACCATTGGCTGTCAATAAATGATAATTTTTCTCAATTTTCAACTATACTTCTAAAGAAAAACTTGTTTCGACAATTCTTATGCAAACACCACCGATCATTAGTATAAAACATAAAAAACATAAAACATAAATTTTTTTATGATAACTTTTTATGTATTTTATTATAAATCTTATTGCTTATACGCTGTATAGTCTTGTACACCCGCCAATTCAAGTTAATTGCAATAATGATAAATTATTATTATGATTAACAACCCCTCGCTGAATCTTCCTAGAAAACTGCGTTGGGCTTTCATGTTCTTGGCTGATAACAAATTACGGACTTTCTTAAATATTGTATCAAGGCAGCAGCAACGAAACAGAAGTGGTGAAATAGCAAATGGATTTACAAGCGGGGCGGTGGAGGGTTCGATGCAAAATCGTTGCACGGCGTCGACAATAAATCTCTGTCACGTCAGCCGATGAATAATAATAACAATAATAATAATAACTATTATTATTATTGTTATTACTTGGTGGAGGCTGCTGAAGCGATGATTTATATATTATCATAAACTCTGTCAGCTATAAGTCTCGTTCACCTAACGCTACCATATACTATTTGTATACAAACACGACTGCAGTAAATACGTGTTAGTTATAAACTTCGAGAATATCAGCTGTCGGACTCTTACAAAATTTATAATTTACGTATACCTATAATATACTGTGTAAAGAAGTGTGTACCACGAACCCCATCAAGTATTGTGGGTTGGAAATACGACCAGTTTTTTATTGTTTTTTTTTTTTATTTTCAACATTTATGACCATTGGAATTGTATGTATAATATTATACTGTTTCCGACTATTCACTTTAACTATCAACAACTTCATTGTTAGGTCATTGTTTTTATTTTAACATATTATGGTTTATTATCCACTTCACATTTTTAAGATGATACTAATTTTGTACTAAGTTATTAAAAGTGATAATAGTTTATCATCATTACAATTGACTTGAATTTTGAAGAACTAAAACGAGATGCAGAATTTCTTAAAAATATACAAAGCGTGCATTAATTGTTTAGGTATGGCAAATGGACAGTACACTTTAATTTGTACATTAATGAAATTAAAAAATATACCAAAAACTACAAAAAGAACGGTGTCAAAAAAAAAAACACACACATACACTGCCTAACTCTCTTCTCGGAAATCATCATTTTCTCTAGTTCTCACACGCAGATTTTCTGTCCACCTCTTCAAAGTGTGTTGCAAGAAGATGAAATATTACCATCTTACATTCATCTGCGTCACACTCACTCGGTACACGAATTGCATACATATACCTTATATATTATATAACGATACAGAGTTGCCCACACACACACACACAGACAGAGTGAGTTAGAGAAGGAAACGACGACGACGACGACGACGACGACGATGATAATGCGCTCACGGGGTTCTACGGGAATAATAAAACCCCACCGCCACTGCCGAGTGTTTCCTCTAGGGCGAACAAACACATATTCATCGGAGCATAAATGGAGAAAACAGCCGCCCACGCGACGGTCTTGTCGTCGTCGTCGTTGCCGATACAGGGGTGGAAAGGAGAATGGGCTCTTTCATTCTGCACGTGTACCTATATATATTTATACATTATACATAATTTGTACTTTCCTTTCACCCGTTTACAATTAAAAACAGACACACACAAAAAAACACACACACACACACACACACACACACACACACACACACACACACACACAAAAAAGACCGGTCGTACACACGCCACAGTCGTTTGCCCGGGCCAAGAATGCCCTCGCAATTAAATGCGTTTCGTCGTTGTCGACACACGGTTTTACGTATATAATAATTTACCGAAAAGGTTTTCGGAGCGATTTGTGTGTCCGGAATTTCAGTTTATTCGTTTTAAAATCATGCAGTTGGTGTATTTATTATATTTATACACACACAAAGCCATACAGCGTGTCCCGCCGTTTTTCTACTCCGATACGTATTAATATACCCGAATCTTGTGGAACTTCCCAACCTTTAAAACTAATCTAACCATTCGAATTTTTAATATAAGTGTATAATATAAGTGATTGGACATTTGATTGAATCAATAGTTATTTTTATACATTTTTTACTCGTAATAAACCCGAAAACAAAAACAAATTTAGATTTTTATTGATTTTGAGAAAGCTACTGACGTGAACGAACACTGTTTATACGGCATATAGGAATATATATATATGTATTATATATATTTTTTATTAAACTTCATAAAAAATTTTAGCTCAACAATTAAGTATCTACCATCAAATAAAATTACATCATACAGAAAGAAAAAAAAAATATAGGAATATTTATTTATACGGATTGGTTCATAATATAAAAAATAATAGTAAGTACCCGTAAATACGTGTGCATAATAAAAAAGACACCACTTAAACCTATAAGCAATAATAACTAGTCGAATTTTATCTCTAAAATAACATAACATTTACATAATAATATTTGATAGTGTATAATAATATGTCAATGTCAATTTATGCTTTGATTCTATGCAGATCGTAAACACTCTGTTGGATTACCTCTATATGAAGAGTAGTACGTATACTATGGAAGTATGAAGTATGAGCTCTTTAGAATTTAAAAACCAGTTTAATTCGAAATAACATATTTCACGCAACGATAAAGTATACAATTAAAATTAATTGCTAAAGAGTGTATTCAACGTTTCCAAATATTTATATTCTGATGTTTTATTAAAGAGATTTGCCAATTTTTGTTATTTGAATGCTACTAGTTCTGAGTTATATTTAATTTAAGATCCATTATATAACTCACAGTTGTCTCTAAGGGATGACACAAAGGCCAAAAGTTAAATTTCGTCCTGTCCAAAAATTATTTATCCTTTTAACAGTAAAAAACTACTTACCAATCACATTTCTGTTAAAACGTTTTCAAAACTAATATTATATTATATTATTATTCAAATATTGAAGTTATTTATTTTTTCACTATTTTTTTATTAATTTAATGAAGTGACATTTCGTATTAAAAATAATCTTTATGTCTAGCTAACTAATAATCAAATTTTAATATTCTAATACAATGTAATAACCTACATAAAAGTCAGTATGCATTTGAATTATATTACAAATTTAAAGAAAATAATGAATTAATAAAATAATTAGACTACTTTGAACAATATTTATACTACAACCTTATTTACGCCGTTGTATTGTAATATGCAGTATCGATATTTAATTAAATAACAATAATGTATGATATTATAAATTTAATATTATAATAATTAATAATGAAATATTATAATAGTATATTGTGTTGTTTTTGGAAAAATATGTTCAACATTTCTTTCTATTAATAGTAATATAAATAAATTATAAAATATCCTTAGATACAGATTCTGACTTAATAATACCTACTACTGCCTTAATATCAATAGTTTTGTCATCCAATAAACTATTATAGCACATTATAGCATATATATTGAAATATTATATTAACAGTTTATCAACAAATCGCAACAAAGATTTTATTAAACTTCCACTTAGACATGCTTTCGATAACCGGAACCACCTTTCGTGGGCCTCACTTTACCACGCATCACCCCCAACCACTACTAATAACAGTACTGTGCAGTGTCTTTTTTTTAGAGATAACAGCAGATAAAGTGACTAAAAATAAATTAACAGTAATTTAAAATCAGTTTATTAATTTATTGTATGTAAGATTTCGATTCTTCAAAGGTTTTAATTTGTACATATTTAGCGATTAGTTTTATGCTAAGCTAATTATTATACACAGTAAATATTATTTTTAGAGACCATATGTAATGTGCATAAAAGTAGGTTATAGATAATATACGATTACATTAAATATATTAAAAATTCTTATCTTAACAACCTGCAGATTAAAAACTTATATTATAGCTACCTATGTAGATATTTACTATATTTACTATAATATATATGCAGGTCTCATTTATAAAAGAAACAAGTTCTATACAAACATCAACGATCTTCACTCTCTTTAGTATTTTACTCTGCATGTCAATTCAAAACGTCCAATAACCATTAGTCCGAGAACTTAAGTATTTATCTTGGTTAAAACTTGAGGAGTTCTTCTATAGGCACGCATATTGCCCATCACTTTAATAGGAAAGTTTTCTCATGCGATAACTTCTCTCATCAGCCGAGCTGCTGCCGCTGGAATGCATTCGATTGAAAACCCTGGAAAATTTCGACAGGGGTGGTAAAGTTGATAAGGGAAAGAGGATACACAATATATGTATATATATATATATATTTTATACGTATGTGCGGAAGAGTGGTAAAGAGGTAGAAAGAGAGAAAACGATAAGGAGACACACAAGTAGGAGAAAGATGGATGGATTGAATGAGAGAGTAAGCGAGAACTGTGGGAGAAAGAAACTTTGACGGAAATGTCGTCAGAACTTTGTATAGAAAATTAAATCGCACGGTGTCTGTGGTAGTGGGTGGAAAGCGGGTCGGTAGCGGCGGAGGAGTGGATGGCATTTTCCATGATGGCTTCTTCTTAAAACCTACCCCACCGGTAGCCCGGAGGGTTGGTACGGTAAGGTGTTTGTCAAGGAAAGGGTGGAGCTCCCAAAGTATCTCCGGCATTCTTATTGGCCCAAAGAATTTCCACACGCACGCACACACGCGCCAGCGCACACAAACACACACGCACACAGTTACGCACGCACGCACACACATATTATACACGAGCTTGCTCAGTTCTATATAAGTATATACGATATACCTAAGCGAAGCACAAAACACACAGAGGGATGAGTTTTGCAGCCACCCCCCTCCTTCCTATTCTAGTGGACGACGTGTTCCGGGCGTTTCGTGTTAAATTAGAATTTCCCGGAGCCACTGTCTTTTAGCTCTCTTGACGCGGCATACAATTTAATAATGCACGCTAAGACGGCTCGAAAGTAGACCCGCAGGGATCCTTTGTTCCTTCCGAATAATCTCGTATACCTTAATACAAAACCCGAAGACATACACCCCTCTTGCACTACCCCTCCAGTCAACTGCTGAACGGGGTGGCCCCGGCACGTCAAAGTCCCACCACCCCGCCGGCATCGACATCGACGCCACCACCACCGCCACTGTCGACAGTGCGCCTGGGATGAAATTCGAATCCTTCCTCTTCTGCAGGCGCCGAAGGCTCCTTCGTATGAAGTCGCAGTCGCAACATCTCGCGCCCGCTTCTAATTAATATTTTGCTCGCCGTGTTTTATCAAACGGATCACAACCCCTCTCTCTGCAGTACTTTATGGTAATTCGAGGTAATATACGAGCACTGTAGCGGCTCCAGTGGCTGTTTAGTGACGTGGTGAATTATTAATAAAACGAAAAAGTGATAAATAATATTATTATTGTTGAGAAAATAGCGTACTACGATATATTATGTATTGAATAGAAATAGAAATATCAGTCGGTAAATAATAAAATGCTAAACGCATGTAAAAAATTAATTTTTTTTATATTATTTTTCGGTCCAAATTTGTAATAAAAATATGAAATCCGGTTACAATCAACTGTCGACAAGTCAAATAAATAAAATCGGTGATGTCGCTCTCTTGTTTATTAGGTGTCTAGATTTCTAGCGTTCTTATCGTCATTGCAGAGTGCGTGACTGAAAAGTACGTTTGCACTCAATGGTAAATAATAAATCATTATATACGAAAAACGACTCAGAGAATCTGAGTAGGGATGGAGTATTTTAAAATCTACTTCTATGAATATCTTAAATTTATTTTTAATTACTTTGAGCTAGTAATTTATTTTATATTAATGTAGTATGTATTTATGTGTATTACTATTATACCTACATAATATATCATATTGAAGTAACTAACTTTTGATAAAAACATTGCGTAATGCGTAATGTATTAACATTACCTATAGTATTATATCTTAATAACACATAATTGTTATTACTAAAATTCAATACCATAACATACCATAGAAAGCCGTCAATAAGTGCATGATATAAGTGGCTTATAATATTAATTTTATTCCAATGTGTATAAAAATTATAATATACACCTATGTAATGAAAAAAAGGTGGGCAAGTGGATGTCGCTCTGCTGTACAGTAGGTTACAAGTGGGTCACTGTATAATGGATGGTATTAAATTTGAATTCAATGATATAATATCATTGTATAAGAAAAACGATTCTGAGCGGAGGCGGTATGTCAGTCTAGGTATATGAACATAAATATTTTTAAAAAAAATTGACTTATATAATAAATTCCAAATTAATCATATCAGAACATTCAATATCCACTAGGCATTTGGTAGTTAAATGCGTTATACATCAACAACAAACCGTATTTTGTAGATTTTTTGGTTACAGTATGAACTATTTATGAGAATCTTTGTTTTAAATTTTCAATCCTTAGTTATAAAAACTGAACATTTTATAATTTTTAATTACAGTGATTAATAATTTTCGAGATTTTGATAAATTTTGTCAAAATTCGAATTTTAAATGCTTATTAAAAAAAAATTTGCCTATGTATTTTAAATATTTTACAATTGCTATTGTAAAAATATATCAGGAGCCTTGTATTAAATTTTCAAGCTTTTTCGCCCAATAAATAAAATTTTATTGGTATTTATAGAAAAAAAAACTAAGAAAATTGAAAATTGACAATGTCCGTAAACATCTCAAAAAGAGTCAAATTATTTTCAAAATTTTATCGTGTTTAGAAAATGCTAATATCAACATTCAGTGAAATTTTCAAGTGTCTACAGCCATTCGTTTTTTAAGTAAAAATTCCCGTTTTTCCTTAATTTTTCTTTTGTTTTTCACGTCGCTTTTGAAAACTACTGGGAAATGTTTACTTTTGACCCCCCAAAGTACCAACTAGATTCACTTTCCTATCAGAAAAGTTGCTGTTGAAGAAAATCGAAGCAGTTTTACTGCCCTAAAAGGTGATGACAGACACAAAAATAAAAAAATAAAAAAAAAAACAAAAAAAAAAACACACATCATTGTAAAATCAATACATTCATCGCTTCGCTCAGAATCTAAAACTTTAGGTTTGGTAATCTAGATGTATTATTTAATATTATTTATATATGAAGTTAAATAGTTATACTTATAAATGTAATTTATTATATTCAATAGGTAATTTTTTATGTTAAAATAATTATTTTTATATTTTTTTAATGTGTACATATGAACAATGTTATATGTTCATATCTATGAAGAAAGAATGATTATCCGGTGTAGAAACCACTTGATTTTTGTATAACATTTAATATTTATGGGTTGTGTATTTGATGAAGTTCTTAATACTAATGTTTAATAGATTTTAATGGGTTTGTAACTTTGAGTAGAATGATTACTGATTAGTAGTGTTTAGTGGCGAATTGGTTCACTGATTCAATTTCAAGGTCTGCGTGACTGTGGATTGTGAAGTGTGAAGTTTGATACATACTATGGTGCTGAAGAAATTATACGAAGACGGGAGAGTAAAATAAAAGTACCTATATTAAATAAAATAAAGTACGTAATTTGTGCATACATTCTGCATTGCCTGTGTTAATATTTATCTGCAATGAGGTTGTTCATGTTTATCTCATATTATGTTTTTACGTTTTACCACTCACATTTTGAGTTTTATCTTAACTTACCTAAAACTTACTATATGCAGTATAGTTATAATTTATAACATATTACGTGTCATTATGGATGTTGATCTACTTTTGAGATTTGATAAAATATATTAATTTGAAGCTCAAAAATATAATTTTTTTTTTACTCAAATGGTTGCTCTTTAATGTTCGAGTTAATCAAGTGTTATTTTTTAACTTGGCAATAAAGAGTATTTACTCGGTATTATATAAATTCTTATTTATGAATGATGTTGAAACATCTCATAATTGATAATCTTATTAGATAATTATTTCTCTAAATTTATTATAGCTAGATCACTCAATCTGTTTTGGGTCATAATCAAAATGATATGTGTTGTGATTTTTCTTATATATTCAATCAATGTATATCCATAATATTTATACATTATATAATGTTACAGAATATATGATTATTCAGTATTTTATACATTAATTAGTTATATTTTTTATGCAATGCTTTTAATTTTAACCAGGAGTGGCTAAACAACGTACTGACCAAGGCGCCCTGTACCTACGGGCTACGACCCACCTACTACATCGATACTATTAAGATACTTTTACAAAATTTAGGTAGGTATTTAATATTTCCTTTTTGTTGATAGTCTTAATACCAATAAATATAAGGAACATTTCACATTTTAATAATAAAAAATGACAATTTGTTATTGATTAAACTAACCTAAATTAGTTAGAAAAAGTAACTTACCCGGTTTTGATAATATCATAACTTTTAAAATATTTATACATTTTCTTAGAGAAAGATTACTTAGATAATTAGCATTCTGCATTATTTGAGTAGGTAACCAAGCAAATTACTAACTATTTCATACATAATAAATTGCTATGGAATATATGTATATAAGCACAAATGATATTAATATTTGTATTAAGCTATATTACATAGTTAAAAAAAAGTGTTTAGTTTGTGAGTATTTCAGTGATCTAAAGTCGAATACATTTTTTATATAAGGTACCTCTGAATTAAAAATAAAATAGAATAATTTACATACATATTCATTGGGTATAATAAAACAAAGTACAAGCTTTAAGATTTTTAAATTATAAGCTTGTTTTTTATTTTTATTTTTTGTCTGAACTCTGAAGACATTTATGCTAGAAAAAAAATTACGCATAAGCCCCCTCTCAAAATAATGTAGTATGATTCTAGATTTTTTTTCTTCTACAAGAAAAATTGATAAATCATATACAATGTGTAACAGATAGACCTGACTAAAAAAAAAGAATAATGCTACCTTAACCTAGGACAAATTTTTTAACATTAAATGTGTAGTGAATAATTTAAGAAATATACTCATGTCAGTAAATTTCATAAGATTATATTTTGAAAAAAGTTGTTAGGTTCCAAATTAATTTCACCAAAAAAATATTGATATTAAAAAAAATTCTAAAACATAAACTACTTTACTTAGATGATTGTTTTACCATCAAAATTGTTCTTACAATCAGATTTACAAATTTGCTATTTTTAACTTACCTATCCAAAAAAAAAATGTAGTTGAATTTTAATTTTTTTGTATTCAGTGTTAAAAAATAAAAACATTTTTTTTTATATTAAACATGAAGCGCAAGGGACTATAAATTAAACATATAAAAAAAATAATTCAAAATATTGATTATAACAAAAAAGTTATTGCATTAGTCAGTTCTTCATGTTACACCTTGGTATATGTTTATCGGATAGAGTACTCAGAAAAAAATATCTTGGGTAGCATGCTATTATATAGATTGATTTTTAGAGTTGTACTTGTTGATTTGTGTTTCTGTGGAAATAAACAAAGCGTTACTCAAAATCGGTTAGAGAAAAAAGTAGTAATCAGCCCACAAAAATTATCACTGTTAAAATACTCTCATCATCAACTTCGATTGAGATTCTTTTATAGAATTTTGTTGGAAATATTGGGAAAAACAAAATTAAAATTTATCAGTGAATTTAAAAATAGATAAAAAAAAAATTCTACTATTTATTACAATTTTAATATTATTATTAAAGTAATTGTTTGGTAATCTTGGCAAAGCTCATAATCAATGACTTATGGTATACTATAATTTATAAATTAATTAAAATTTAAGACATCCATTATAACACTTACTCAATGACCAGGTAACTCGACTATGGTTTCCTTCTTTCTCCCTTTTACATTCAGAGCAGAGTGATAAATGTATTGATTTTACATAATGTGTATTTTAGTTTTTTTTTGTGTCTGTTATAATTGAAAATTAATAGAAAAAATCCTTTGATTTTCAACATTAAGGTTTATTGAAAGTGGCTTGGTGTAGGTAATTAAAAAAAAAAAATTGCAGATATCCAAGTACGTCGTATTTCAAATGTTCACTAAATGTTGTTATGGTTTTTTTTAGCTATTTTAGAATTACCTAATGTAGTTTTTCGTACTTTATGTGTCGATATTTGTATTTGGTAAAAAAGGTTGAAAATGTAACACAATGTTCTCCAAAAGGTGTTCATATACCGTTCAAAAAATATTGAAAATACAATATCATTATCTCATGATTTTTTTATAATCATTAAATGTTAGAATTTTGACAAAATTAATTCAAATTGTGAAAAATTGTAAATTATTTTGTAGTTTGAAATTGATAAAATTTTTTATTTTTTATATCTAAGATTTATAACAAATTTAAAACAAGGATCCTAATGAATTTTTTACTTCTAATAACAACAAAAAAAGTTTAAATGAAAGTCACATTAATTTTTTTACGAGTATTTAAACTTTTTAAGTTTAAATATTTTTAACATTAGATATATTATCACTGTGAAAACTATTTCTCCACAAATTATTTTTGAAATTTACTTTTATGCATTTTTGTGTACCAGTGTATTTGTAAATGTACCGTCTACCAGTGCTTTTCGATTTATATCTGTGTACTTATAAATGTACTTGTATACAGTCGAATCACAAAAATTTTCAAATTATTTTGCAAATTAAATGTTCAATTTTTATAGCTGAGGGTTGAAAACATAAAACAAGAATTATCATTAGTAGTTCATACATGCATAAACGAAAAATTGTTGTTTGAAAAAAATATTTAGGGGTATTTGAAACTTCTAAAGTAAATTATTACATTTTATATACACAATGATTTTTCATATTTTTTCGGAAAAAATTAATTCAACTTACTGTTTTACTAAAATTAAAAGTATTTGGTGAAAATGTCAAGTATTTATTGTTATTCGTTTTTGAATAACGGAAAACATCAAAAATTGATAGATGAGAAATAGTTGATTTGAGGGTGAATATCCAATGTCTAAAAAACTTCAAACGCTTAAAAAAATGAATGTGATTTTCCAGTAAATTTAACTTTACGGGTAGAAAACTCATGAGGATTATTGTATTCAATTTTCAAATCTTAGATATGAAAAGAAAATTTGTAACTAAAAGTAGTATGCAGATTTTCGTAACTTTTATGAACTTTGTCAAAATTCTAACTAAAGGTACCTAAACTTTATAAACAAAATATTGTGAGTATGGATTTTCGATATTTTTTGAATTTATAATATGAACAACTTATGAGAAACCATGTATTTAATTTTCCAACTTTTTGAACAAGCAAAAATATCATCATATAAAGTACAAAAAACTACATTAAGTAAAAAATTTCATAATAAGTCTAAAATAGTTGAAAAAAACATATACAATTTACGTAAGAATTTGAAATAGCCAATAGGTATCTGTGGCTTTTTGTTTTTTTTTTTGTTACTTACACCAAAAAACAATATTGGTTTTTTAGAAAACTGGTTTTGCTTAAAAATTCTTGAATTCATTTATTTATTTTTCCGGTTTATTATTAAGAAAAGTTCTGGAATTTTCAATTTTTACCTCTCGAAAGTACCAACTCGCTCTGTTTAGAATCTAAAATTATATTATTTATTATGATCTGATGCGAAATTCGATTATGATAAATAATTATGAATGTGATAATATGAGTAGGTTTTATACTGTCATCCACCACCTCAAGTTCAATATGATATAAGTACAATTACATTTAGGTGAACGAAATAGACAACAATTATTCTGGGGGGCTAAGCAATTCAAGTTCCGCTTAGATACTCTTATGCCTGTGTACTTGTATCTGTATTTATAAGTACACAGTCCAATTCAAAAACATTTTCAAATGATTTCGATTTAACAATCTGTACAAATTTGAACTTTTATTTCAACATTCTCCATATTTTTATCTTCCTAAAACAAATAAAAAAAATAACTGGTGTAATTTTGTACCTTAATACCTGTTATCAAAGTTGGACAACATTTTATCTAGATAATTATTTGAATACATATTTATTCAAATAATGTTTTATTCCAATAATTTTCACAACGAATTACTCGAATAAAATAACGATTGTCACACATATATACGTACTTAAAATTAAAAAAATGACTAACGTGATAACTTTAGAGCTACTAGTAATCATAAAATAAAGTATAAAGTACAATTGATAAAACTAAGCTTTCAAAATGTAGACAATCAACATTTAATTTATTTATATAAATAAATAAGTAATTATCATAGCTTAATGGACATTTCTTATCTAATATTTGAATGTCTAATCTATTTATAAATTTTTGTATGTAGCTCAATATTAGTTTTGAAAATAATTCAAATACATGTGTGTTCGAATAAATTTTTTTCTAAATAATTATCTTAATGAAAAATTATTTGTATAATGGCCTACTCTGTAACTATACATAAAAACGATAAGAACATTTGAAGTATCTATGATTTTTGATTTTTGATAAAAAATAAAATAAATTTCTCAAAAACTGGTTTTTCGTAAAAATTTCAGTTTTGCCTCATTTTTCTCCATTCAACACGTATGGAAACTGCTATCAATTTTTTACTTTTGTACCAATAAGTTTCATTTCTACCAGAAAAGTGTCAAAAAACAAGATTTTTACTGCTCCAAATCTCCTATGAGTAGATACATAGAAAAAGAAAAAAAATATACATCATTGTAAAATCAATACATTCATCACTCCGCTCACAATCTAAAACAATACATGATTTATTGATGATTACAATTTTTTAAGCTACCTACATGTTATTACTTATATGATTTTATTTAAAAAAGTTATGTGGCATACAAGTTTAGATTAAAAACAAAAAAATGTACTAATATATTATAGTTAACAAATAAGAAACGATAGTATTCGTAGCAACTTAATTAATTATCAATACAGTTGTTGAAGTTTAATTAAATCACAATAAAAGTACTATAGATTTTCACCGAGTTTATTAATATTTTAAAAATTATTTAAAATTAGTGTTTTTTAGATGTCTAAATATACATTTTGAATATCTTATAACCAACTTAGGGTATAAACTTTTACCATACAATTATCAGTACCTACGTAGTTTCAATTTTTGACATTTCCTATTTTTCCTTTTTAATATTAGTATTCATTAATCAAATAAACTTAACTACAGCCTTATTTATATAAATATTTGAATAATAGTTGAAGGTTTGGCGGATTTAATAGTAACGGTGCTGTTTAAAGTAAATTGATTCTAGCCGGTATTAAAAATATCAAAATATAAGTATTTAGTATAGATTTATACTAGCCAATATTAAAAAGTAGGTAGAGGTACAAAAGTATAAATATTGTTAAAATATTGTCTATGGAATTTTAATTTATTGCATTGTATAATATTAAAATACACTTGGAAACCGTGAATTAAACGCGATTGCAGGGCGAGCTTTCCTAACTTTTTATTATAGCTACAGTTATTTAAGAAAAAGAATTTGTACTCATAGTTTTAGAATGCATTACTGAAAATCCAACTTAATTTATTACTTTAAAATTTAGTTGGATATTTTTTTAAGATTATTTTTACAATTTTTCAAAAATGAAATTTGTTTTTTGTTTAGATAGGTACAATGTACATGTTACAGATAGTATACCGGCCGATATTTAGTATGATTTTAATTAGCACTGATAAGTAAATAATTAGAAATTAGTCTTAAGTTTGAAAATGCATGACTATGAATACCTTATTCAAAAGAAGAAATTTATGTTTTTTAACACAGATTATCAAACCAACAAATCACACACAAAGAAAAATATAGTAATAATATAAGGATAAAATATAGCAATCCAATAATTGGGAATATTTTACGAAAAATGGTTTAGAAAATTTATTATTTCTAATACGATTGGTTTGTGTTGTATTTTTGCTTAGGTTTCTAATTTTAATTCATCATTATTTAAAAAAGAAAATGTGTGATAACTTAGTGGGATCTTTGATTGAAAATTCAATACAAGGTTCTTTATTTCAAAGTTTTTCTTACAGTGATTAAAAAATATGTAAAGTACATAGACATGCATTTATTAATTTACACTGAAGTTCTAACTTTGACAAAATCATATATTTAATTGTATATATGAAATAATGATTTTTTTATCAATTTTATTTATACATTATATTATATCATTGTCATAGCGGTGACATGATATTCAATTTTTTTTATAATTTAAAAGTTATTACTACAAATATAAAAATATAAAATACACAATAATCGTACAATTGTTTGGTATTCTTGTCATAAAGGTTTGGTAGAGCAATTTCGTATATTTAATTATAATAAAAAATATATGTTTAAATTTTAAATACTATCTAATAAAACATCATTCATTAATACACAATTGTATACATTACACATCGTTATCAAATTATCTAATTCTAAGTACAAATACATATACTATATTAATTTTTATAATTTTTGTACATTATTAATATTATGTGTGTATAAAATAATATAATTGTTTATAAATAATTATTATCGAAAAATAGTTATTATGTATCACAATATAATTTGATGTTTCTGAGATAACATTCAAATGGGGACGTCTTTATCATTTTTCAGACTGTCACTATTGTTCATAGACTTGTAATAGTAACTTTTAAGTCTATGTTTCTGTACTGTCAATTGTATGTTGATAGCCAATTTAATGTGGTGACGTACTATCCACTTTTTAAACTATGGTTAAAGTTCTAAAGCTTCCCATGGATTTTCTACATGAGTAGGTATGCAATTTTTTGTCGAGAATCATAGTGTCCACAAAGGGGAGTATATACATTTTAATGAGTCCACCATTTCCTTAATAATCATGTAATTGTATTTCTTCTGGGCTCTGACCGAATAATTTAATTTACATTTTTGGCTTATAATTTATATAATTATCAACTTTGATTACGATCAAGTTTAATTGTTGCTGCCATCGACTCAGTGAGATTGACTCGGTAGCCGCGTGGTAAACGACAAGTGTGCGGTAGACCGCATACGACAAGAATACTAATTGTTTTGGAGATTTGAGTGTACAGATACGAATTAAAGATAATTTTCTTGGAAACTTTAAAAAGTATATTATATACCTACAAAATACTTATCATGAATATGAAAGATGAGTATGGCGATAATTGGTATGCAGGTAACTACTTATTATTATCACTGATAAATTTTGTTAAAAACACGTTACACGGCTAATGTTATTGTCTCCGTTTTATAAACGACTAAATTTGTATTCAACAGATTACATTTTGTGTTGTGAGATTTAAAGTTTAATACTAGAGCAATGTCACTTAAATTTTAATGGGAGTTTTAAGAATTTTAAAATTATATTAATTCCATATTGAACTTTTGTAAAACGGAAACATACGCTTTTGTGGTGTCTTCTTAAAAGTATATTTTGTAATATAATGTGAATATATACATCTATACAAAGCTTTTTTAAATTTATAGACTTGTAACATACATAAATCAAGTATAATATGTATAAATCAACACTCATGTTTCATGTATATTTTAAACCTGTAGATGTTATAAACACTAAATAATTAATAATATTTTCAAAATCACTCGTAAGCTGAGTAAGTAGTTTGAGCCAAACGTGATTCAGGTGGTCAGTAATTTTTATATTTTATTAAGAAGCAATTTTCAGTCATAATAAATAACATAACAATAATTGTAATGGGGAATTTAAAGTTCTATGTTTATTTGCAGCATCAGTTTTCGTCGAGTGTTCTGATTTCGGGAGATGGCGGGGTCCTCGATCGTTCTGGTCACCACGTATCACGCAGATGGCAGCACGCAATGATATTGTCGGTATACTGGTTCCTGAAAATAAAATAAATAAGTAAATATAGTGTTTCGTTTATTTTCGAGTGTCCATTCCAAAGTCCTAAAGTTGACGGGATTGAAACCGTGGAAAAATATAGGGGCATTGATTCGTTTCATATAATATACCTATATATATCTAATACCTCATAATATGGTA
This sequence comes from Myzus persicae, assembly GCF_001856785.1. NCBI lineage: Eukaryota > Metazoa > Arthropoda > Insecta > Hemiptera > Aphididae > Myzus > Myzus persicae. The sequence continues at coordinate 275,912 of NW_019104477.1, forward strand.
CCTGATACCTATAGTTTATTTGATTCTCTTGAAAAACGGGAAAATACAAATACAAATCTGAAATCGGCCCGTGGTTCATAAAAAAATAAAAAATAATTCGTAGCAGCCACCAATTATATCGTTACCATAATTCATAATTCATAATATTATATAATATTATACTTATGAATACCTGAACTCGGTGGCAACGACCGAATTTTATGTTAGAACTAACTCATTATTATTTATTATTATTTTATGATTAAATTTCAAGAATTTTTAACGATGATGCACTGCGAAAAATCTACACCAATAAACCATAATACCGTTATAATATTATAATTAATATATAGGTAATGGCGTAATTAATACTAGAGTATAAAGGCGTATACTCATAACAATATTTTTATAGAAATAGGTACGCTTAAGTGAAAAAAAATATTAACCTTGTTTATTTTATTACCGGTGTTAATTTGAATTTTTAATTCTATGATTAAACATGATCGAATACACTATCTGCTGAAAATATTTACACTGGATCAGTATGGATAATTTGTGGATTATTTTTGGTTTTTTTTTCGACATGTTATTTGTGAACTAATAGGAGTAAGCAACAACAGTCTATTATTTGACTATTTTTTTTATAGAATATCTAGAAACTTTTTTTGAAATAAATTTTAGAAAAATATGATGTATATACAAAAAACATTAATAAATGACGTATCAATTTATACATCCCTGACCAAAGAGAATTGGCTGCGCAATATAATAATATTACTTTGCAATATAGCAGCAACTTGGTACCTATTCAAAAAGTTCGGATAATTCACCGGTCTCGCCGTTTCGGTCGGCGATCGAATTCGTTTCGTTTTTAGGAGACATTCCGATTCGACGACCCGTTTACTGCGGTCCACAAACTTCGCTATAATACGAATGTATGTGACACTAGATAATAATTATTAAACCGTTCTATATTTTGGCCACTTGCGTATCGCTATAATAACGGGAAAACTGCCAAAGAGACGAGTAGAATACTGTTGTAACTTATTACAATGCACAATAATAAATTACGATATTGAACATTATCGCCTTACTCAGTGATGCGTAACCTTTTTTGATCCATGAATTATTTATTTCTAAGACGTGCTCCATGCAAAGATTTTATTTAAGTATATAAACAATACAGTATACACAATATATTTATGAAATTGTTAATTTTACACAATTTTAGTGAGCCCCTCGGGGTAGCAGAGGTTGCGCATCGCTGGACTAACTGTATTATCCATAGTGTTGGATATGACAAGTATGGTTACGAGTCAATAACGATGTTGACAATTCATCAAAAGGCGTTAGTTAGGAACGAAATATTTCTACGGAAACTCGGTTATTACCAAACTAATAATTATAATATATGCTAAAAACGTTTAAATGGTTCATGTAGTAGGTAACATAAACATATTAATATATTACACCCATAGTGATTTATTTATCACTCAAAAATCATTTTCTCGGTAAATGTAATTTACTATGTATTTTTGAAAACAAAATTTATTTACATATAGTTATTATAAATATTCTTCTTTGGGATTTAAACTTATAATCCATGTTGTTAGAATGCGTCATTTAAAAAAGTACACCTCAAAAATAATAAAATATTGATTCGTTTCTCAAAAATGTTGTGCTGCTAATTGTAACGACTTTAATAAATTGGATATCAATGTATGTAAACAAAAATTTACATCTATTGAAAAATTACTGTTTAGAGATCTTGTGTTTTATATATTATACCCATGTGTTCTCATTTATCACGATTTTTTTTAACGAAGAAGAATTTAAAAAAATGATTTCAAAGATTTCCAGAATGTAGTAAGCCACTTTCCACAATAACAATTAAGGTTTAAGAATATACATTACATCTTAGTAAATATAATTTTTACTATGCTTTCATTTAAAAATTGTAACTGTCGTTTATAAAAGTATCGACATCGATTTTTCTTAATTTTTGTTTTTGAAGATACCTTCTTTTTGATCAATAACCACTAATCCGTTGATGGAATACAATGTTAACTTATTATTATTAATAATGAGACAACTATAATAAATTACGTTAAATTAAGGCAATTAATAATAAGTCTCTTAGTAAATTTATTTCTTACTTCAGTCATTGTATTTCTGTTATATTTTTAGTATTTTCATACACACTGTGTCCGTGGGTACATCATTTTTTAAATAATATGTAAGTATTGAGGAATCTACAATATTGAATGAAATTTGAGATGCATTTATTCTTTTATCAAGAAATGAACTGTTTACTTTCAGTTCTGCTTGCCATATTCTTAATTTAGTAATAATTGTTGGAATTCATAATTCAAAACAAAATGTAACAAGTTTTTCAAATGATTGATATTCAAAAAAAAAAAATATTCAAAAATATAACGAGTCAAAAAATATTTGACAATCATCAGAAAATACATAATATTTGTCACTTGCATTAAGTAAATGAAAAACACCCCGATATCGAAATGACTAGTTATTTGGGATTATAAAAAACAGAGTGGAATATCTTCCATACCAATTCTCCTCCTACCACGAGAATACTTAATATGCCCTACGCATACAATACGTGTTTTAACGTAGTATCAATAGGTACATTTGTATGAATAGATCCTATAATAGGTAGGTACCTCATTTCATTAATAGCACTTAACATTATGGTAGAGTTTACGTGGGAGGGGTTTTTGTTCAGCAGTGCATACATTATTCACCTATTATTTTATATAAATGAAAATTTTATTCCAGAACGATAATTCTGTAAACGTCAATGAAACGTGCGCAAAAAATGTACTCAAGAGAAATAAATATATTTTTATTTGGTTTATTCGATTATAGAATCAAAAGCAATGAATATTACTCGTTTAACTAATTAATGGATAATTGCTGCATTCGAGTTTTTTATTTCAATAAATATAGGTTACTCTTAGAGTCTCTTTAATCTTAGTCTTTTCTGTACTGTAGAACAACGTTTAATGTGCGACGGAAACTTCTGCGTGTTTCTTCAATGCGGTCATACGGCAGTATCGTGAGTTCTAAGTTAAGTCGAGCAAAACGTTTTAATTAAACTAAAACAATAATTTTACGGTTTTTGCAGTTACGGAACAATACGATCGATTTCGTATAACTTATCAACATTATACTAAATATTAGTTGTTTCTAATAAAACAAAAGAGCAAGTTGTATTTTATAATTTAAAATTAATTTATCCCGATTTAGGTGGATACTAGGTATAACAAATTATAGCAGTTATTGAAATGCATTATTAAAATAAAACACTGTGTAGAATATACTGTAGTAATGAAGGCTTGTGCGTTTTAGATTCTGAGCGAAACATTCTGTCTTCATTTTTGCAAACACTTTTTCCGATAAAATCGTGTCTACTGGTGCTATGTTTCGGTTTAACTAGTAGGATTTCTGCGGCCGCAATAAAAAAACTACCAACAACCGTTGATTAGGTATATCCAGAGAGGTGTGATAATAAATAATTGAACTCGGTTCAGAATCGTTATTTGATACAAGTATACAACAATAAACATTCAATAACGTATCCAACACCCAACGCCTAAAGATCTGTATCTTGTTTAGGATTTTTTCCCTCGTAGTCTTATATACATCCATGTTCTGCAATTGATGTAGATATTTTTTTTTATGAATAACCTATTATATTGCAGGGAAATCTGTGGTGACTTTACTGTCTTGACGAAGTCATATAAATAGTCAAACATGAAAAAAAAAATAATAAATGAAATAAATACAAAATAGTGTTCGCAATTAACGATTTTAATTATTTCAACAGTAGCGAGCTAGTCTACGTCATGGAAGTCATCAGATATTGGGGTGGGTGTATTAATACCTCGCAACAGATCAGCCGAACGGTTTAGCGGTAAGTACGTAAAATGCGTAATAATAATAAAACAACAACGGAAATAAGTAGTTACCCACATGAAAGACAATGGTCGAATAACTCTCGAAGTCGCTGTTTTGTGGAGCAACTTCAACGGCATGAACGTGTATACTGTATGGGCACGTGCTGAGGTGGAAAAGTTATACTAAAAAAAAAATACAGCTTATAAAAATATGCAAAACACGTAAATCAGTATTAAAATCAATTAAATATGGCATTTTGAAAATCACTGGTATAGAGAAATACTTACCATCAACATTTCTTGTAAAAATAGTAGGTACCTATTGAAGATTAAGTGTCTTAATATCTAAATAATAAGCATATAGTTCGTTTATTTAGTCACGCAATATTGCGATCATATATATTATTTTAAATTGATTGTCTATGGTCTAATGAACTGGTTACGACTTACGCACTTTGAAAGGCCTTATTGATTGAAGTTGACACTTATTGGTTGACGTTGACAGACAGTAGATATTAGGTCCAAAAAACAAGTTCAATCGTTATTTTCGTATGTACATGTCTTCCGGTTTTTATTTAGTCCTGCAACATTAATTATTTGATTCACTGTTAAATTGATTCAAATATGGAAATAACGTCCATATCTCTGTAATTTGTCCATGAAGATGATACTATACCACTAACAAATAATATTTTAACACGATTTTAGTTAAGTTTGGCATACCATAAATAAACCATTGTGAATTTTTGATCGGCGATGTTGTGCCCTCGGAATATCATATACATCCGAATTGAATTGTTGTCTTTAAAATGTCAATAATAGATTCTAACTGTACCCACACTCAACTATATTCTATGACGAATGACTCAACTTTTTCTAATGACGTACATATTATAATCAAACATAGACGCACTTTGGACGTAAATTATTTGGACAACGTCCATCATTAGACTTATGAGGTCCGTGTTGGACTATAGTGTCTTCGTCAGATCCACCACAATACTGCAGCACATTGCTCGCAGCCAATAGGTATATTGCGTCTCTGCATTTGGGCCGACATTAATTTATTATATCCATCGTCCGCGATGCAGCTGCGTATGAGAGCGAAACGGATTTTTGATCGCATTCCCGTACTGACGATTACGTCTCCGTCGCCGTGACAAAATAATGTACTGCTGACCATTATCGCGACGACGAGTCTCCGACGATGTAAACCATCATTATCGTTTTAACGTCATATAATGCGCACGACGACTTCGGTGCGGTGACCGTCCCTGCCCACCGCCGACCCCACCGCCGACGTCGTTGGCGATTATATTTTCACGATGATCCGCATCGCCGCCGGCCTGGCGTTAATTCGTTAATTTTCCGACTCATCGCCGCCCGCTTCCGAAGGACCCACGTACATTATAATATGTGTATATATAGACGCGCACAGATTCGTTCCTTAATCGCCGTCCTTTGCTGGACGATTGCGTTCAACAAACGACATCGGGACACGATTTAAAATAATATAATAATATATTATGATGACGGTTGGTTTACGTGTTGTATGCATAAGCAAACCACCGACGACGCATTTCAACGACAATTATATACAATTATATATTATTATTATTATTATTATACGTGTACATACCGGCCCGGTGGTGTGAACCACGAGCTGATATTGTCGTTTGTCGTTATCGTCAACGAGGATTTCGTAGTCGACCTGTGCAAGTAGCTATAATATAATATTATTATTGCAATGCAATCACACGGCACCACCGTCTTAATATTACTGTCTCGCGATCTCCACGCTGCGATCAAAGTTCCTATTAATATAATACAGTTCATTACAATGTAAGATACTTACAAATATTATTTTTGTTGCATTGTCATCAATCGTTAGCTATAGACAACCGACTGCTATATTATTAAAATATGCAATATTTCAGGTTTACAGATTTTTTTTTTGTATTTGAACGAAGTTTAATATGGATATAAATGTTTTTCTTTTCGTTGGAGATGTAATGCCACGTAATGTTCTAAAATCAAATTATAAAAATATGCGTTAGACTTTTAATAATGAATTAAATCAAATTCAAATGTCTGTAATTTTCAAGCATTTTTAAGGACCATATTTTCAAATATTCTAATTTTTACACTATTAAAGGAATGTCATGTGGCAATTCGAAATTCTTTTATTCAAATGAGAATCACGTTTTTTAAATTAAAATTATGAATTATGTTTATTTTTTTCAAAATGTTGACGTATCTTAATCAAAATTTGAATAAAGTTTTCTGTTTAATTGAAATGCATTTAAGTCCGGAAAATTGGTTGACGAAAATTTAAAGCAGTTGTAACATTAAACACAGTAGGTACCTGCTTATTATACTCAGATATTTTTACCAACTATAAAATGTTTATAAATTAATACTAGGACTTCACACCTACATGGCTACATGTGTAGTACAAATGAAAAAAAAACATATTAATTGTGTTTAGCAATTTCAATTTCGAGTAAAAAAACTCATAATAAACCATGTATGTATTACATTTTTCAGTTTTTTGACAGAATAAAAAAATTTTTATCGACATTAATAGGAAAAAACTGAAAATGTAAAATGTGTATATGTACATATGTGTGTATATATTGCTCAAAAACAAAAATATTTTAGAAATTATACACTGTATACAATGCTAATATAAACATTTTATGAAAATCTCAAGTTGATAGTTTTTCGTTTTTGAATTAGGCACAAGTGCCGAACCAGAAATGTATAACCGAAGATTGAAAATAAGTTATAAGTAGGTATTGAGTTATGCAGATCCACTCTCAATAATATTATACTATTGTGCAGTATTCTATGTAGAACATGTGGAGTACGAAGAAATTTCCAAAGTATGCTCCTAAAATAATAATTGAAAATCCCTCTGGCGTTTCGCAAAGTTTTCACAATATAAAGGGTATCGCGTCGTAACTGTTGTACACACAACTTCTCCGACAGTTCAAAAGTTTTGTAATATTTTCGATATTCGAATTACTCAAGGATAATGCCTATGTAATATAATATGTATCATAATTATTCAAAGGTACACATTTTCTAGAGTTCTAACTTCTAGATAGTAGAATTATACATTACAATGGCATAAATATAATATACCTATAAATGGCCATACTATTATGTAGTAGAATGAAATAATTTACAAGAAATAGCATTATATAATAAATATTCCTGAAAGGTTTTAATTATTATTATTATTGAATACTGATAGACTATTATGCGAGATGTGTACCTGCAGTATAGAATTTCACTTTAGGGACATTATTTTGAACATACAATGATGATTAATATAATGTATGACTCAATTAAATAGACGTAACTATAAACGTTATTAATTCAGTTTATATCAAAAAGCCTTAGTTTGTTCGTAATAATATTGCATTCAATGCAATCTAAATTTATGTAGTTTAGTCATTTAGTTTAGACATTATTGTTACCAATTTGAACTACTAATATATCAAAAAGGGGGTGTTTTATTTCTTACATTTAAATGAGAGATTTATTTTCTATTACGTGAATGTTATTTTCTTCGATGAGTATCGAAACGAAGTGCGATTTCGATTTATATACATATAAACTACAGTCATAAACATCATAAACTTTGTTTTGGCGTTCACAAATAGATATAAACAAAATATGTAAAAATTTAAAAAAAAAAGAGAAACCACATATTGCAATGTGAAGAAGGGAGCACATACATTGTTCAACAATAAAATCTGTTCGGGATAAAAAAAAACACCGGAAAGGGGTGAAGAACGGACTACTAATTTATGACTACCGACCGTTGGGTATCACCTGTTGTTGTTATTGTTGTTTTTACCAATCTGTTTCCTACGGTAGTTTAAAAAAAATACTTGTTAAATGTTTGTCTGGACCTTGGAGAAATCGACCCCAATTGACTGCAATAAAGTTTTAATCTGCAATGAAATTTTCAAATACAATTATTGAAAAGTTAATTTTATTTAATATCTGCATAAATAATTGTAAAAATATGTGAGTTTTAATAGGCTGTAAAAAAAAAAAAAATTTGGATCTAAAACTCCTGAATTAGATAATTATACATTTTGTAATAATATCTCTTTAACACAATACTTGTGTATGCAGTTTAGTTTCTTTTAAGGTTAAGTCATTAGTTATTCCGATTAACTGGATGAATCAAGTATAAAGAATGAATAGAATAATTTTCCATCAGAAGAAAATGTTTTTCATAATACAAAAAGAATCAAATATTGATGTTTGCATAATTTATCCTAAAAATTTTAAATTAAATAAATTCGAATGAATAATTCTTATGTAGGTATTAAATTGTTGTATTTGTATTTTAATTTTATATCAATACAGTAATAAAATAAGATTAATTAAATGCAGTGTTCCTTTGTTTGCATAATTATATTTAAATACTGTTGATGAACGAACTTTTATAAAGCTACAATTTTTGTTCGTCCAAATAATATTTTACGTGTTACAAGTAGACTTAGCTACCTAAATTATTATACAACATTAAGTTAGGTTGAAAATAATATTATATTAAATATAGAATGAACTTTATCTTATACACTCTTTGTACAAAAAATGTTATTATTGATTAAATGATTATAATTTATAATATCGCTATTTTTTAAATCTATTGAAATATTCAAATATGTACAGTAAATTTATTTGTCCTTTTTAAACAATTTTTATACGAATATAATATATTTGTATATTTGTAGGATAATAATATGTTCAATAAATTGACAACCCTTACTTGGAATATTATATAATAAAAGCCTCAAATTAAATATACAGATGTTATCTAACCACAGCATTTTATAATTTTTCTTTCACTAAATGCTTCACAAAAAATAATAACATTTTTAATATTTTAAATTATGAGTGTTCAAAGCTATTGAATATAGTCAATAAGTGGAATTTAATGTATAATTGGGATATTATTAATTTTTTCCATGATCAAAAGAAACCGTTACATGACTAAATGGTATACCAATAAAAATAACTACCACAATGATTTTTACTAATTGATGGTACACTTCTACACACAAATGGTTTTTTAACGTTGGCTCTACTCTAAACCTAACATAAAAAATGGAAATTCATAAACGTTTAATTACTTTTTTGAAAATACTACTCATGTTACAGATATTATCATACGTTTATATATATATTCATTATAAATAGAATTATAAAATGAAGAGAAATACCTATGGAACTACTCAACTACGTACCTATAGTCATTAATGCAAGTGGTCATATTAAAATCATCGTGTTAAGTCTCCTGCGAAAACAAATTAAGTATATTTTGCACTATGTCAAATCACATGTTAAATACAATCCACTCTAGAGTGTGATGTAGTCATATAACAATAATATTATTCAGTGATGCAACAGAGGTGGAGGTCATAACCGAGATGAGCGATGTCGACAAGAAATAAGTCTGTCACGGTGGCACATAAATAATACTATAATACCGTGAAAACTATATACGCCGCAGTACGTATAAGGGGACAGGAGCTAGGAAGAAAGATCGCCCAGATATGTTTGTGTTTGAGTGTACGAACACACTAAAAGTTATAAGAAGGCAGAGGTGGAAATAGTGACGACGGGCACGCGATATTATTGCTTTTGAAGTTGGAGATTCTTTATCAAAGAACAGGTTAGTCTTATATTGGACTTGAGCTATACGTCATCGTCGTGGTTGTCGTCGTCGTCGGCGAGTCGTTTTGTCATTTCCTCTGGTAGTGGAGGTGCACCGAGTGTGAGTGTGGAGTTCTGAGTGTTCGGGTGTGGCTAAATAGACCATGCAGAGACGAGGTTATGTGGTGTTGGTAGAAGAAGGGGGAGGGGGTAGCGAAACGGTGGTTGATTAATCCCCGGGTCGAGCCGGAGACAAAAGTCTCCGGTGCTCGTCAATAATTATTTCGACAACAAACCTCCTCGACGACGACGACGTGAAAACTGATGTATGTGTGTGTTGTCGTCGAGTACGTGCAGTGTGAGCCTAAGTGTGTGTGTGAGTATACGAAGAAAGTTGCATACAAAACGCGCGCGCTACCGAGTCATAAATTACAAGTTGGAAGTTTCTCGCCTCCCCCGCCGTCGTTGCGACCCGAGAATGGCATTACTCAAAAGAGTGCGCTTGAAGGCAACGAAATTACACTATCCCCCAACCTCATCCACCAAGCCCGTTTACAAAACACGGGCATCCGTATGAGGGTACGCGGTGGTAGGTACCAACCATTCGTATTCGTGATAAATCGACCTAAGGGGGTGGGACGGCAAGTCAATTACCAGTGAGCGTTCCACCTTGGAATTTCTCCGTAGAACTTTCACCACTGCCGCACACGACTGTGCATGTGCGTATATACACCACCATCAGCACCACCGTGGCCGGGCAGTGCACACACACACACACACACACACACACACACACACACACACATGTTTATATATATATATTATATACCTAGTTACGAAGAGTATACGTATATATAACTATATATAAGTAACACGAAGAAGAAAGGTCGGCGTATAGGTTGTAAAATGGTAAGGAGGAAAAGGTGTGATTGAGGGAGAAAGAGAATGGAAAAGAGAAAGGGAGGGGGAGCGAGAGAGAGGGAGAGAGAGAGAGAGAGAGAGAGAGAGAGAGAGAGAAAGAGAGAGACCATTGAGCGCAAAATTGTTTTCTTTGAATGTGCGTGCCTTACCTATATATGATAAATGCATACACAAGCAATATATGTATAATATACCGACACAAAAACGGTGCGACAACGGTCCTTACAGCTGACATGTACAGAGCGATTAGAGTATATTCTAGTAGTATAGTACTAGTTGTGTACCGATTCAGTAGAGGAGCGGAAACCAGGAGCACTTGTACAGTAACAATCATTCACGTGGCACCTTAATGGATATAATATAATACATATATATATATATATATGTATATAATGTATTATGTAGTGCGTATGCAGTGTGTTCGAGCTAGAAATTCGACACATAAAAGCAACGGCCGCAGCAGTCGTTTTAATTTACTGCAGCCGACAAAATTAAATTTCTTCACATCGAGTATACCTACGTAATAATATAATATTATTATTATATTATTTCCCGATAATTTGTCTAGGCCGCGAGTACTACATAATATTTACAATGTAGCCCTGCCGAGTGATATCCCACCATAAATTATAGACAAGTATTCAATTTTAATTAAGCATGTGCATATACCAGTCCACATACTATTTGAACTTCTTAGTAAACAAAATTAAAGATGATTTCGTATAGCTTAAGGAAATTATGGATTATGATTCATGTACATTATTTTTATTCATCAACTGTATAGGAGTTTGATCGCCATTTTCATATTTGTAATTAATCGGCCATATTTTCAATTGATCCTACTGAATTATTCAAAGGCGGGTTGTACGACATTATGCATAAATAATACATAAAATTTTAGGAAAATAGTATGTTTCAGCATTTTTTTTTATAACCAACGAAGACACTAAAATAATTTGTCTCACTATCGCTTCAAAAAGTAAGTTAATACGATCAATTGATAATTTGTTTTTCTCACAGTAAATATTGAATATGAAATTTAATCTAATATGTTGCAAGATTGATGGGTTATCGTCGTAATTACTAATTCTGTCTAAGTCAAGGCAGTACTTAGAAAAACTGAATAGGTATAGGGTTGGGGACGAGTATGAAATTAAAATCTATAGTACAAAATGTATTACAAGTTGTATACAACAACATCATAGAAACTCTGTTGCAAGGTTTTATGGAAATGATGTTCAGGATCATCAGTACAAATATTTTTATAACTTGTTGACGACTTTACTGGGAAATCAATTTTTTTCTCATTGATGGATATTAAAGATTTTTTGTTTTCTCAAAAATGTCTTAACATTTATAATCTGTGTTTACGAGTTATATTAAAAAAAAAGTCAAAAAATAATCTTAAACCTCGTAGTTTTTACCCCAATGTGTACTCACATTGGAATGAACACATGTTTTAATATTATTTTTCAATTAATTTTACCACATGGCTGAACTCTTTATTATAATATCGAACAGATTTCACTGTTTTTTTTTATAATTTGTTAAAATATACAAGGTGGTGCCAAATTAAAAAAATCTATAGTAGAATACACGTTAAGTGCAGCTAGATAAGTTTCTTAATTAAGTGTGTATATTTTTTTAAATGTAGAATCATTGCTGAGGCCCCATCGTATACTTGACCAAATAAGTATAAAATGTTAGTTAAAAATGTTGAGGATAATTTAAGTTCAAAAATTAAATTTGTATGCCGATCAGAATGCAGCGCCTATCAGCTACACACCCGCATATAAGATCACTGGTATTTAGCTGCGATAAAAATATAATTGCCCAATAATATGCTTCTAAAAAAATCTTATTTTTTGCACAATATAAAGAAAATAATTTTAGACATAACTAACATTTTTTTTTTTTTTTTGGAGTGGTGGAAGATCCGACCTCCAAAACCTCCCTCACATACAGCCTAAATCCCGGACATAAAAATCAATAATAATTTAAGTAACTGCCTTAGTACGAGATTATTGGTATTCAGTAGGACCAAAAGGGTTTGTCATAACTCATAATGAACTATAAATTTATCTTCATTAAAATTAAAGCAGTCGCTATAAACATCGTTTAAATATTTATCGAAAAGATGATCATTACTATTGGTGACGATATTATACAATTTATCAAAGCTATATAATAAATCAAAACTGTAAGCAGTCTATTGCAAAATAAAACCTTAAAATCTCGGTGGGTTAAGCTCCAATCAAACAACTACAGCCATACCCACTGGCTTGAATGGGCCAGAGTGCCACTCGACACGATCGAAGTTTCGGCATGTTTATTAGAGTAGTGTTTCACACGTATGTTTTAAAATCAGTGAATAAACAATAAAATATAATATTGAACGGTTGTCGATTTTAGGTAAACCTTTACAATTCAATATAAATTGGTATTTTTTTCCGTCCAGACTCTGTCGAATAATAACTGCGTCTGTATTATTATAATTAATAATGAAGCCCACCACCGACATTTGTTATACCACTCAAACATAATATCTCACTAGCGTCTACATAATGATAATAATAATAGTTATAATGTACAAATTAAGTGTTTCTAATGTAAGAAATTGAAATCAATCTCCTTTTGTTTACGTGTAATAATTGTACGACTCAAAAGTATATCGAATACGACTATACGAGTTAATGGAGAAAATGGCCTTATTCATGACGGCGTTTTATATTTTATGAAGCGTCGTAATGTTTTGTTTTAAAAACTGGAGTCGAATTAATACAATCCAACTATGTATGATATACATAACTACATTTATATATTAATACGACTATACAAGAATGTTTATGTGTTATCATAAAACTTTAAACATTGTTGTCATATCGTTGAGTTGAGTTGAGTTGATTTGATTTATTTTTGGTTGGATCAGATAATATAATATTTGATTCTTACATAGAATAATAATTATTTGCAATCAGTGAGTTATTATATTGTATTTTATCGTCCAATATTATAATTAAAAATATTATTGCAACGAATCTTGTTTATAACATGGATAATATTAAAATGTATTACGAAAATTAATCCTCAATTCAATGGAAAAATTAAAATTGAGTTAAAACTTAAAATAATGTGTAGGAAGTTTAAAAGACAACAAATATATGTTAAGGAAATTAGAATTAATAGGTGCAATTTGAATGATATTATTAATAATGGTCACCTTTTAACAAGTTTAACAAGTTTCCGTTGTTTATTCAAAAGTTCTCGTAAATATTACACGCTTTAACCACAAATGTTATTTAACCCCTTTATAGTCGTTGGCTTTAAGGAAAACCGCATGACAGATAAATCGGATATTCACCACATTTTCGGCGCTTAAATCGTTTATAAGCCATATAAATTAATTGTATAGGTACAGTTTGCCTCTCAAATATTTGAAAATAATAGCTAATTGAGTAGAAGAGAATATTATATTTTATTCAGATTTAGAAGAACGGAAATTCGAAAGATTTTTCTATTATAGTACTACTTGAATACATTATCATGAAAGTATACTCAAAAATAAAATTTAATTTAATTTCAAAATATCATTCTGTTAAACACCAAAATGCAAGGTTTGATCAATTATTGATTTTTATTACGAACAAACCATCTTCAGAAAATATTAAGTACTAATAAGATATATTCTGACGTTTTGTAGATGGGTAATTTAATGTAAACCACTGTCTTTGTAAATATTTATAAGTTAAATTGTATCGTTTAATGACATTTAACGCTGCGGACTTTGCTTTAATATATATATAAAAAAAAATATCCTATAAATTGTTGTGGGTTTATTAAACCAATAATACGTAAGTATACAGTTTTCTCAGAATGAGCGATGTAAATAATAATATTGAATTGAATTATTTCGCGTGTATTTTCCCAGTATATAAAGCGTCATCCTAAATAGATTTAAGTGTTTGCTTCCACCGGAATCATTACTTAATGGCGTGATGTTGTGGCAGGAAGAGGTAGATGTGGTGGCAGTCGTGACAGGGTGGCTGGATGGGAAACGTATAATAGGGATTTACCTGCTGGGAAACTGAAGGGGGTGCGCCAGCCTAATTTCCAGCGTAATTTATTCATTTTGGCGATAAGAAATAAAAACTAAATTCCCGCCAATGAACCTGATAATTCAATTTCGAGATACGAACATTGTTACATATTGCTGAATAATTACGTAACGTCGTCGTAATCGTGTCGACGAGCGACGCCTCCGGCACTCACTACAACGAGGCCAGTGGTAGCAAGGAGATGGGTTGTATGACGACAGCAGCGGCGGCGGCAGCACACGAAGCTCGACTGCGGAATCCTTAATAATTATTATTTATCCGGTTTTCTCGTGCGCAAAGTTTTCCTCGCAAACTTTCCACCCTTTCTATTCCCTTAACCATCGTCGGCGTCGTCGTCGTCGTTGCCGTCGTCACCGTCGTTGTTGTATTCTTTACCCGCGCCGTCGTCGTCTTTCTCTCTCTTTCTCTCGCACACGTGTATATATATATATATATATATATATATGGTGTATGTATATATACAGTACACACGTAGTCCCATTCTAAAATATAATATATTCCGCGAATAATAACTTAGGAATTTTGTGTGCCAGAGTACCCTCAACCAACCTCGGACGACTTTAAGTGTTCGCCATGGCCCACACACAACGCGTAGACAACATATATATATATTATATATTTCTCTCGTTCTCACTCGCTCTCTTATTCTCTCTGTTTCAGTCTGTCTAGTTGGAAACCCGACGAGTTCGCGGTAAAATTAATTAGTTTTAAACTCAGGGGCCCGTGCCCAGAAAGTCTTAAATTATGGATCCCTTCGCCGCTAGTCCTACAGGCCGCCCACAGCATTTTCCCTCGTCGCCGACAACACTGCAGTCGGTACCCTCTCTCACACTGCCGACTCGTCTTAATTTTCGCCAACATCGGGCGCTAAATTTGATTTATTACGTAATAATGTATCAAAAGGCGCTCTCTCGGATGGAGTCCCGTAAATCAACGGCATAATACAATTTTATAGTGGGTGGGAGTGGTAGATGTGAAAAGGAAAGGGAAACTCCGCGCCGTAAAGGAAGCCGGAAGAAAACCGAAAAGGACAAAACGTTTTTCAAATGCCCAAAGGTTTGTGTTTGTATTTCTCTCAAAATCGTTCCAAAAACATACGAACACTCCTAACTGAAATTATATTATGGTATAATTTTGTATTTTATTGTATCATATATATTTGCATCATATAAAATAATTTATTGTTAATTGATAAAATGGTATGACATTAATTTATTACAGTTTTATTTAGTTTTCATGAAAGTAAGTTAAAACAAAAAATAATTTATTATTTTAACCAAATTTAAAACACTTGCTTTAATTTTTTTATCCATTTATAAATGCTGAACTTTAAAAATATTACTTTTATTTTTATCTTTAACCTGGCTATGTCCAACTAATAGGTATATTAGCTTTTATGTAATGCTAATGATTAAAATATTTAAGAACTCAGAATCTATATTATTGTACATTATTGTTTCTCATAAAGCGAGGTACAGAATATATAGAAGCCGTTAAACTTATTAGAATACAGACTTATCGAAGATTGTTTATAAAGTCACTCTAGTGTGTTGACTTTTCCTCAGGTGTTATGCTTCTATAATGGGATAAGGTCATATTACCTATATTTGTAAAACCATTTTGTACGTGAACTAACTGCTTACATAAAATAAGTCTAAAAGTAAATAGTCTGTTTTGATCGCTCTTAATTTTATCACCCTTATTATTAAAATAAAATGTTATTTATTATTATATAATTGTATGTTTTGGGATTTATTAGAGTATATGTGATTTTATTCTTAGTGTTATAGAATATAGACTATTAAACAGCACAACGAAATAGCTGTTGTTTTTCAATTACAACATTTTTGCCTAAACAGTAAAAATCTCAAAAATTCTTTATTATAAACAGAATGTATCCCATTAAAAATATTAATTTTTAAATATTTTTTCAGTTTAACTATGCAAAAAATACGTCGAAAATATTTCTTGAATACAAATTTATGTTTTATACCTAAACTCTAGAGTAATGGAGTTGACGAGGCTCTGTATAATTTAAACATTTTAATCATACGATAATAAAAACCATAACAAGGTTAGTTAGAGTATATTAATTATGTCCCTAGTAAATGTACAGTTTTATTTCACTCTATTTTTTGCAATACCGAGTAGGTACTACAAAATTATAATTATGTGCAGTAAGTTTAAAGTTTGAACAACTTGTAACTTGTAAAAATAATGAAAGTAAATTTTCAAAGTTTAATCGAACTTAGCTTATTATAAAATGTCGTTTTTATTTTTTTAAATAGTAAATACCCGATGGTTTTGCTCGACTATTATAATTATTCTAAATATTTTGAATACTGTGTATATTGTGATTTTCAATAAAACATGTTGAACAATTATATCAAGCAATTAATGCGTTTATAGTAATATATACTAATAGTAACATCTATAAATTAAAATACGGGGTTATTCAAATCGATTTATCCGATGCTTTGCACATGGCTTCCTAGGTTACCAAATTGTAATTACACATGTTACTTTTCTTTTTAGAGATGTGTTAAAGCTCCATATATGAATTAAGATGCACATACCACAATTTATGTCAACTATTAATAGTAACAATAGTAGGAAATTTTCATTTTAGAAATTTCCAAGTAAAAAATTGTACTTTTTATTTTTTTTTATTTGCATTAATTTTCTTATAATAAAATAGCAATACTGCAAATGTTAACACACAAATATTAAATATTATCATTACTTATAGGTATTATTTATTTAAAAAAATAAAATGTTTAAATTAATACAATTTGTACATTATATTTTTAATGTCATCAAATATACTTTAAAATTCAATAAATATTTTTAATTTTTAAGAAAAAAAGTAAGCACTATTGAAAAATTGCATTAAAATTTAAAATTTCTTTAATATTCAATTTATGAAATTTTAGTAAAATATTTTCACTTATCATAGAGGAACTGAAATATTGATATGTTGAATATATTAAGAAAAGCATTGGATGCATTGTAGCATGTTACTACGAATTAGTTGTTAGCTTGTGAATAAGGAAAGCTACTTAGAATACTTTTAAAATTTTAAATACCAGAAACTGAATTTAAAAAAAACTATAATTCATTTAGTATGGGTACCTAACTTAAAAACTAAAAATATAAATATGTAATATAATCATTTGCGGACTTTGGAGGAATAATTTCGAATAACACGCTGCACTAATACGTTTTATGTAATTTGATCGACATTTTAATAT
The DNA here is from genome assembly GCF_001856785.1 of Myzus persicae. NCBI lineage: Eukaryota > Metazoa > Arthropoda > Insecta > Hemiptera > Aphididae > Myzus > Myzus persicae. Next base: position 293,780 of record NW_019104477.1, read on the forward strand.
TTATTTATTTTTTGAACATAATTTTTTTTCAGGGAAAGATTTTACTTTCTAAATAATTAAAAGAAAAATATGCCAAGAGTCTGATTTTCTAATGATTCATAGTTCCATGCAATAGTTATTTTAAATTATTTATTTATTTTTTATTATAAGTATTCAATATTTTAAAGACAAACTTAATGGTGATGTCAAAATCTGTTTATCGTACATTTATCATACTATTGTGAAGTAAATCCAAATACATTTTTGTTTTTGCTCAAATTTAACACTAGATATAAGAAAAAAGTAATGTAATAGATTATTTGGTATGTGTGTTTAAATGTTTGTATAAATTATTCATGGGATAAAAATAAAAACATCGATTCTTTTCCGACATTTTTTACATTTAAAATGTAAATATAAGAAATATAATTTGAATATACATGTATTTTTTATAAGTATTTAATTTAATTTAATTATAATATGTATTTCTTATAGGTATTTAGTTTGACTTAAAAATTTAAAATGTTGTAAACTTGTAAAACGTACTGCTTCCTTTAATGTATTGTTATTGCGGTTATTATAATTTGTCTTATTATTGATTTAAAGACTCACTCAACCTAAAACAAGTTTACTTGGAGGTTGGGTCAGAAAGTATTTTTTTTTAATTAATCTAATTAAATATTTCTAAAATAAAGATCTTCTTTTTATTATTATTATTATTATTCTGTTACCAAACTATTTTGTAATTTATCGCAACCAAATAGGATCGAGAAAAAAATGTGATATTACATTTTGATATTGAAACATTGATAATAAATATGACAAATTATTGAATCACAATATAATATTACATGGGGTGACTGTATATTATTAGCTCTTTGTTATTTTTTTTAACACGGTATTGCTTTCTAAACAGTAACGCAAGTTGTAAAGAATATTATATCATCATACAACCAACGACTATATTATATAATATATAATATGTACCACGGCGCGTTCTGTATTTCCTTGGTCTCATAATACACAGATAATAATATTAATATATTATAAATAAGACACACCAAGACTCAATTAAAAGTTTTGTTGTTCTTATAATTTAACGTATCCGAGACACACACACATTAAGACACACACGCACATACAGGCACACACTTACACACTCCACACACACTCATACACAGAATCTTCGTGCCATAAGAAGCAGCCATTTTGTTTGTTGTTAGGCTTTGCATAAATTTTATCGTGCAAAACTCGAGAAAGAGCTCTTCCTCCCCTCCTCCAACAATACAGTGCACGCACCCCGGTTGATATATAGAACGTATTCAGGACGTGGCATCACACTTTATACATATTCGTATAATGCGAAATATACCGCCACGCCTTGAATTTCAATCCGACGACGGCGACGTTCGTGTTATACGCGAAAGGCACACGGATGGAATTTTAATATCAACAACAGACATCGAGACAGTGTAAAACGGGAGAAAGAAACTTTGTAGTAGGAACCCGTCGAGTGCTCGCCGCCTTTGTGACCCCCCCCTACAACCCCCCCACAAGCCACTACAGCACCGCCTGCCACCGGTACGGAGCCGACCCTGCACACTTGCCCACAGTTGTACGAACCGTGTACGCAGACATGGTGGGTGGGTCACGATGTGGCAGGAAACTCGGTTGTATATAATATAATATATTGTACACGTGTGCACAGCGTATATTATGTTTATGTATTATATTATACACACAGACACAGGTGCAACACGCTAGGTGATTTTTATTCATCTAAGACATAATATTCGTACTTATCTACTCATATTCGCAAAAAAACATTATTGGTTTAATTTGAAAATGTTCACTGCTTCTACTAAAGCTCCCATTGATATCTATTGTCTACCTCTGTCATTTTTACTTTCCCATTCTAAAGTCCTCGGTCCTCATATATATCCGGCCCATTCCAGTCATTTTGTCACAAAACATTTTTATATATTTGGTCCGTTGATGATTCTCTTAATATATATTATATTCGTTCTCCCTTCGTACTTTCCTGTTTCCTAATTAAATTATATGCGTGGATCCGTATACTCCTTTAAGAACCCTCTATTCAAAGGTTAGTTACTTTGTCTCGTCTTCTCCGTCGTGTTTCATTGCAGTACATTACAATACAACATAGACTTGAAAAATAAAACTTTAGTTTCTTTAGAGAGAAGCTTTCAAGCTTAGAAAAGTATATTAAATCAACTACATTTTGTATTTAATATTTAAAGAACATATTTTGTTTAAATTAGCTGTTTAAGTTATTTAAAACTTGTTTTAATGATATATATAGATTATAGACTATATTATACTATTCATTATAAATACATTTTGTATGCTATTTTTATATATTTTTGAGGTTATTTAAACTATTTACTTTATAAGCTAAACGATTTATGTATAGCTGTTAAACAAATTATTATTAACAATATAGTATATTATATTATACTAAATAACAAACTATGTAGAATGAAAATATTATAGCTAGTTAACTTTTTGAAAAAAATTATTTAGAAGTTCACCAAAATTGAAAAAAAAACAACTATAGGTATGGGTAGTATAATATTTTAAAACAATTTTTTTTCATTTTATTCGCACTTTGAACTGTCATGGTGTAAGACGTACTTAAGAGTTATTAATATTGGTTTTATAAAATAGGTATCTGGTGTGATAATACTATCGATATGTATATTAAACAATTTTAAATGATCTGTGCACAATGTTATGAATAGAGGAAATAAATATTATTTATAGACAGTAGAGACTGACTTAAATATTAGTATTGTGTTAAATACATATTTATATATAATGAATATCAGTGTCAAACAGAAACTACGTCAAACAGTTTAATTCAGATACAGAGTGTCCCATGGTGGTTAACTTATTTACACTGTGGGTAATAGTAACTCTGTTATCCTTCCACTTTGAATAAGTTGATCATCGGATGATGATAATGACGATAATAATAAACCATAAAATTATTATATTTTTTTTTTTAACACGCTGTGTAAACAGTTAATAATTGGCTGACTGATTCAAGAATAGCCCTTTTCTAGCTTTTTATAGTACTAGAATACAAAATATTATAATTTAGGCAGGTTTGGAATCGATTACTCGGGATCGCGTTTTTGGTGTTATGTGCTCAAATATATTATAGCCATATAGGAAAAAGAAAATAATAGAATAAAACAATGAACGATATTAGCGATATTAGTTTTGAAACTGAGTTAATCGCTTCGGAACTTCTGGTTAAGCGATACACATAAACAACGATATTGCATGTATAATTACATCCACTGTATATTGCAGATTTACGAGAGTATAATATTGCGGCTTGTTTAATTTAAGGGGATGCCACACCGACATGTGTTTATTATTTGTTACATTTTTCATACTCGTAAGTCATAACTCATTTACAAAACCAACCACCAATCCAATGTAAATTGTTTCTGCTGAACGCAAATCCGTTGTACGTTTGTAAGACGTAGAGAATGCAATATATGAGTGTGGAGTTCTCTTAAGGAAAACCATTTTCTCGAGTAGCATGAGACCACCGAGTCTAAGAGATGTGGGCCTTATATAGTGGCTGCATTTTATCGTGTACCGTGTACCGAGTTCAAATAACTGTACCTCGCACACCCTCCTCCCTGTACGTATATAATGTACACTATACACACATAGGCAAGTGTGTGTGTGTGTGTGTGTGTGTGTGTGTGTGTGTGTGTGTGTGTGTATGTGTGCGCTCGCATATATTTATATGTATGGCGAGTAGTTTTAGTGGTTTTCTCTCCAAATCTCTACTTCTCTCTTTCCGCCACCATCGTATTCTTAAGGCCCGGTAAACGCGATAAAGTTTTAACGGCCCTTTTGGTTTTACGATACACGTCGAGGTTCAGTGGCGGAGCGGGGGCAGATGACGGGGTGTACGGCGAGGGGTGGGTGCCTTCTCGTCGCCGTCGGAAGATTTTGTTATTGCCACCGCTCGTGCCGTCCGTTCGTGTGTCTCGGCGTGAGGCGGTGGCGGTGCGTGTTTAAATACCATTAAAATCCGCCACCGGGCCCGCCTTATCTCGACGCCTTAACAGCAAACAAACTTTTGCAAAACGAGAGATGAGGCCGTTCGTCGTCGCGTCGTTCCGCGAGCAAGGGTGCAGGGATGGTGGTGTAGGTGGTGAGCAAATGCTGGTGGGTCGTGTCGTCCGCGAGGTGTGGGTGGGAGCAACGGGGCGGGGTGAGCGCAAATAGGTACTCAGAAAGAGGAAAATCCCTACGAAAAAGTATCAAAACTCCCACCCGCCACGCCGACACTACACCGCTCTTATAATATTTACGCCTGGACTCTTCGACCCGTCCGCCAATTCCATCACAGACTGTTCGCATTAAAATATACGCACGGCTCAGTTATATATACAATTATTTATACACGTAGATATACACAATTATAATACTTCAATACGAGACGAGACGACCTAAGCGCTGTACGAGCACGCTGATCGTCCCTTATTGTAATACGTGATATATGGAATATAATAAACCCAGTCGTTGTCTTGTTTCAGGCTGAGGCCAGAGTGCCAGGAATCTTGTTCGAATATATTACATGAAGTATTTATGAATATGTATATAATATATATATATACCATATAATAACGAGCAGTTGACGAATTGAAACAAGCTCATTTTATATTACCATTTGATTGAATGATTAAATTATTAGAATGAGAGGAACAACAGTGAAAAATGGCAGATTCTTAAAAATTATTTTCCACCATTATAATTAGGTATAGATAGTTTTTTATTCACGTGTTATTCACTCTGACTAATGAGTACATCTTCAGAGTACACCTTGTCCGAAGTATTATATCATGATGACAAACGAGAATCGGGAAAATTGTATTTTATATTCTACATGTGATTTTCACATTTTGATTCTAATTGCGGCATTATATACTCTGCAGAGTTTCAGTAAACTTATAAATTCATCAGATGTTTAGATATAACAAAAATATTGTTATTGAAATTTATGAAATATGAATATAAATCTCAAAATGAATACCTAACGCAATGCCTTACTCAAGAACGTCATAAAAAAAAGGTACAAGTATAAGATCGTTACTAGATAATTGAATTGTACCTATACGTTACAACGAATATAATTCATATAAATTATTACCGGAATTAAAAACATATCTGTATCCATCTCGACTTATTATAGGTATAACACTAATTGCTTGTCCGTTACTCCTTTGAATGTCTTATATGCATATTTGTGTATTCATCGGGTTGGTAATTGTTTTGAATGTATTTTCAAATCTGAAATAAAAATTAAATTGTTTAAATTATCAAGTTTTGTATTTTTTTTGAATGTATGAAAATGTATTTAATATAATTGATTAGATGCATATGACTATAATATTTAGAGTGTAAATTTAGAATTATATGTATTACGTACAAATAATGCAAATAATTATAATTACGATAAATTATTATTTTATTGAATTTGTATGTAATATTATTTAGTGTGTAGACTTTATATTTGCATTTCCATGATAAAATATGAGTTGAGTAGCAAAAGTATTAAAAATAACTTTAAATACATAATATTGTGTATACATATTGTACTTAAATAATTAACTTTTCATAATTAAATTAGATTTTTTTCAAATATCAAAAGATTTTTAAGCGATTGTCCATGAATAAAAAACATGAAAACATGAAAAATAATAAAACGAAAAATTGAGGTTATACCAAAGTTAACATGAATTATGCACGACAATATTGAATGCTTTTAACAAGTGGCCTCTACGGAGTTGTTGGAGCGCATACAGCTGCGGTGGTTCCAGTATAAGTCAAGAGATTTTCAGGAATGAAAGAGGATTTGAATGATGTAGCTAAGTCTTTGGGATTTTCCGTTATTGTTCTAGAACGATGTTCTGTAAGAATGATTGCACTTATAGCTATCATCGTTCCTGCAATGCGTAAATACATTTTGAGATTTATCAACTATATTCCGGATTAGTTCAAAATGTTCTAATCTTTGGACGTACAGTAACACAAGTCTCCCTCTAAATATACCCTACTGATAAAGTTATTCCATTCAAAATATTCTGTGTTCTAGATACAATATAAAAGTTATTTCATGTACCTATATTTTTCAATTGTGTTTTTTAATTGTTTGATAAAATAAATAACGAACTTTAATTTATCTGTATCTCTTAAGTATTTTGAAGCAAAAAAAAAATTTAAAAAAAAAATGATTTATGATATTTTGATATAATATTATTTAAAATATTTATTCTATTATTTCAATTTTATAATTAACAAGCTTTGTGTATTGTATACAATATTGTTTATGATTAATAGCGCCGGCATAACAGCTGTCACACCATTATACAGATTTTTTTATCATGATAGTATTTATTCAGGAACATTATAAATTATATTTTACGCTTCAATATAGATTATACTGATTTTATGCCATACAACATATATCAACATATGTTAGATTATAAGATATTTTGAAACGAAAATAAAATACGTATAACAATAAAATATATGACTATACTTAACTTTGTTATTTTTAATTTATTATATTAATTAGGTCTTATCATACCCAGGAAATACGAAGTATTTTGAATAATTTTATATTTAAGAAAATTACATCTAATAAATATTTTAATGTATTTTAATATTGATATGTATGCAGTTAATAATTGAAATATAAGTTATGTTCTTGTGTGATTTTTAAAGGTCTGAAAAATACTTTGACTTAATAATTATTTAATATAATACGCATAGGTTATAATAATTATTTGGGAATCGGATATAAAATAATATGTATTTATAATTTTTGTATTTTTATTTTAGATAAATTATTATTTAAGAACCTAATTTTCTTTATTTCCTAGAATACAGATACATGCTGTTAATCGCTACAAAATGTGTATTAGGAAATCATACGTAAATAAATAATTTTAAACGAAATTTACATGCCTACTCTGAAAGTTACTATATTATAAATGTGATCAAACTACTCGTTTGAACTTTTGTGAATCTCTGAGTATTATGAATAATATAATATTAAAAAACAAACGTATAACAAAGAAATAAACACGTTTACCTATAGGTATTTATTTATTATTACTTTAATATCATGTTCTGATGATATGTTTGGTTTTTAATTAAATATTATAATTTTGTCCGAAGATAGCCAAGGTTAAAATTATGAGCTTGAATCAATATAAAATGCCTTTGATACTTCGTTTATTTGTATTTAGATTATTTATACACACATATATTATTTACTTGTATACCTGCAACTAGTAATTTTTATAATGCAACCACTGAATGCCAAATTTTTGAAACAAACTTGTTGGCTTGACTTCCAACGTCAATAATAAATCGTCAACTCACACTCACCCGTTCGTGTGCGTCGTATACCATATACGTTAGGTTGTGTAACAAATGTATAAAACGTATTATTCGCGGAAACAGTTATGAAAAGGATCTACAGCAGAAATTCTTAGCACGACGTATGCTATACATATAAGTATATAATATACAAGCGGCACACGCACTATGTACGTATGATATATATATATACATGTAGTTCACTGTAGTTGTTACTGGCAACCGGCGAGCGTTATACGAAATAACGATATTATAATATAATAATAATATATAATAAGAAACTGCGCAGCTCGAAATCGTGCACTTATACAGCAGCCGTCATAAATATACGCACGCCTATCATTATTATTATTATTATTATTATTATTATTATTATGATTATTGTTCGCCGGATAATAATATATTTCACTCCAACAGTGCACCCACTTCCCGACACAACCCTTATAGATGGAACAGCACCCCCCTGCCGACAACCCGTCCGTCAGACAACTGGCTCTGCCGCCTTCGACCGTTGAGAAATGCGACTGGCGTGCGCGCAAATAGATCACGACCTACGTCGTACCGCGACACGTCTGGGGGTGGTTTGACGAAGGTGGGGCTACTGCAACGAGAGTGCTTGTTCGTTATTTCATTCTAGAGATGATATATATGCATTGTTCTTCTCGTAGATTCCTCAAAAGTTGGTCTTAAAATCTAATGATTCAAGTTCAAATTTCAACGAAAATAACAATATTTATCTCTAATGATTATGGGTAACTCGCCATTCAAAAAATATAAATTGTAGAGACTTGAAACTTTTTGTATTATCGCATTTATCGCACATTATTTTTGCATATTATTTTAATATTTTAAAATATGCACAATAATGTTTACAAAATATTTAGACAAATTGAATACTATATGTAAACCACGAATCTATTTATGGAACGTTGATGTTGACTTAAAAGATATGAGATGGTTTTTTTCAAAAGTTAGTTCAAATTAAACCTGCTGCAGTATTACGAGTAGAAAAATAAATTATTCATGGTAATATAAATATTTCATGAAATATCCTCAAGAAAAGAGGCTAACAACTGTCCCCCAAATCATTTTTTCGTTTACAGTAATTCATCATTGAATTCAAATTTAACATATCCATTACAGTGACGAAGTACACTCAAACTCTACTATACAGCAGAGTGGGTTCCCAAATTGCTTAATGAGAATTGTTTACAGTGCAATAACTGAATACGTCAAAGGAACTTTCCCCAGAAAACTCGAAAAATATCAGATTCTAAGGGGTTTACGATTTTTAGTGATAATCTACCTTTCTTTTTTCCTTTTTCAGCCGATGGCAAAGGTAGATGTGTAATATTACTGCTCCAAGGTACTTACCAACCTATCTACTATAATATAATATCATAATAAATTATAATAATATACCAAAACCTGGACGAGTTGTGTGTGGCCGCAGGGTCAAAGGAACCGACTATAATATATATTATAATATCGCGTGTATATACGACGGTGGTCGGTGCTGCAAAGGGGTTAAGACGGTGATGTGAGTGACTGTCCTGGAGGGAGGAGTAGACGGAGGGGACGATGCATATTCATGACGAGGACGGTGACGACGATGAAGTGCGTGCGTGCGTGTTGTGAGGGAATTCTGTCGACAAGCGCTGACGGATATAGTATAACAGCTGTATAGCTATTCTTCTTCTATTTCTCAGACATTCTGTTCGCCTACCGTCGCCAACCCGCCGCACCGTCACACCCTGTCCTTCCACCAAGCTATACCCATACAGGCATACAGCGTGTCCGCCGATACGACTGATATTTATATTCCGCTGCAGAATCGTAACGGGAGATGTTTGGAACAGTCGCTTATTAAAAATACGAGTATTTGAATAGGTATCTGAAGGGAACCTTATTCTAATTTCTCGGCTAACAAAATCCAAACCGGTCGTACTATAAATTTTTTAAAAATATTGTACTTTATGTGAAGTTTTCCTATTACTATGATAATTGTTCTTCTAAAAAAAAAATGACCGTATAAACATATAATTTTAGTAGGTTATTGTGTTATTTTATATTTAAAAACAAATATAAGAAATGTAGTATTTATATTTTTGACGTAATTATGTTTATGGGATGCATACCAATTTTTTGATTTTCTATTTTTTTTAAGATTTTTGTTGTCATAGTTACTTGTTAACAAAAACATATTTATGATTTATAGATTTTCCATTTAGAGCAGTGGTCGGCAATCTTTTTGGACTCCCGGGCCACATTTTCAAATTAAAACGATTCTGGGGGCCAATAAAAATAACAATTTTGCACTCCAAATTATTTACTATGAAAAAAGTTACTGTTTAAAACTTTAAAATAACAAAATGAAACAATTACAGTAAATTAAATTTATACAATATATAATATGATTATTTTGACAAGATATTCAATTAAATGTCGTCGTTGTAGAATTTAAAGCGGGCTGCCGTTTGCCGACCACTGATTTAGAGGAAAAATATCGAGTAGCGTACTACTTTTTTATTTGTATTATGTACTATTTATAATTAGCTGATTAGTGTTTTTTTCATGAATTTTTTTGTAAAAATTACTCGATCATAAAAAGTACTAGATAGTGCTTTTTCACGATAACTATGTATTTTTATTTTTATTTCATCTAAATAATAAACAAAAAAATCTTGACAGCTTAGGAAACAAATTCAGCACCTATTTAAGTTAGACTTGGTAATACTGAAATTAGATATGAGACCATTTCTTCTACAATATTAATATCCAAAACCAGAAATCGATAGTTTTGAAAATCTAAGCATGGAACACAAAAAAGTAAACTATAAACATATGATATTACGGTAAGTATTATCTTATAAATTATGAATATTATATTATCTGGACGTTGTAGTTAAACCTGAAATATTATCATATTTATGTCTATGTTTATCCTGTTCAGTCAATTTTTCTCATATATTCGTATTGCGCTATAAAATGAGTAGTGAGTACTGTATACACCAGCAAATTGGTAAAATCTTAAAAATAGGATTTTATACAGTAAGAATGCAGGTATTTCCATTCAATTCAATAAATACAAAACATATGGGGTATAACTATATTATATTATGTTATCTATAAAGAGTTATTACAAAATTTTGTGAAAAATATCATACCTAAGCAAAATATGATATAACCTGATATGCAAAAATGGTTTATTATTATTTTTATCTGCCTACAAATAATATTGTATGTATTATGTATGTATATTATAATTTTATATATATATTAACTTGATTTAATATTCTCCCTCTTTTTGCTGATGCACCTCCGGTGCTTTAGTGCTTACGGTTTATGTGTATAATAAGTAGCCTAATTGAAATTGAGGCAAAAATGATTTGATACATCGCACATACGGCGCTTGGCAGACATTTATCCGGCAAGACATATATGCGACGCGTGAAGACTCGTTCACTCTGTTGCCTTAGACAGGCAGAGCCGCAAAGGATGCTGATTAAATTATTCAACTGTAGGGTATCATGGAAAGGGTTTCGAGTGCAAAATGTTGATGTCTTCCAGAAATTTTGTCCGCCCGACACCATAAATCCCAGACGAGTGCTGCGGGCACACGTTTCTTCTCACTGTTGTCAGGTTAATTTTGACGTGCCATGACGGGCGAGCACGCGTGACGATAAGTTTTACAATAAACAACGACGGAAAGACATGAACGCACTTGGAATAGGTTGATGAGCTGGATGTGGAGGAGGTTACTAGAAAAACACGATTTTGAATTATGTAAATATTAAATCATAATAGAAATTTAATTTACTATTCAAAATCAAAATATATACATACATAAAATTGATATAGGTACTTTATAAATATGGTTAAACATAATATTTTGAGATCATATCTTTTTATTTGTGAATTTGAGCCGGAGGATATAGAATAGATGTAAAGCCTTAAAAAAGGAAAACAATTGTCTACTGCTTATCGATGTGAATTTTATTGACTTATTGAATAAATATATTTGATTGCATTTACTAGACCTTGGAAAGGTATGTAAATTTGCTTAGCGAATCACTCTGTATATAACAGGCAAACATATGAACAGTATTTACTTATATGTTCTTAATATATTATATATCTTCCATAAATCGTAATTATTATATTATTATGAAAGCAGGTGCATCTACATCTCTTATTTAAAATAATAATCGTACAATTAATGTCAATGACGCATTTCAAAAATATTCAAGGAATTTACAAACTACGATGTCGATAAACTAATTTCTGTAATATATCTTGAAGCTTTATGTGCAATTACTGAAATAGACTATCATCTGCATACAAATTGTATTATAGGCAGTTTATTTCTCTTTGTATATGGTTCTCATCCAATTGTTTTCAATGGCTGCATTAAAATACTTTGAGATCTCATCAGAGAGAATATTATAAGTTAAAATACAATTTACTTGGAGGTTTTACTCCTATGTAAAAAAAGTCTAGTGTTCAGAAAACACAAAAAACGTTTAGAATAAAAAAAAAATCACAAAGGAGTTATTTCATAAACGATTAATAGTTGGTAACACATTGCAGGACGATTTTTCTACGATGGAGATAGCACATAGGAGGCGTATCATAAATTATTTATTGTAGGCAACACTTGATAATACATAACATAAATTATTTATTATTTTTCATCCATTCTACCATGCAGATAATACATAATAGATTTTTTCAATAAATAGCTTATTTTTTTTCTGAATCCAAGGAATTCTAAACTTCAAAATCATAATTTGGCACATAGGAGGTCTGTTCTCATCAAAGACGAAACTATAAATTGTAAAGTATTTCATATTTATCTTAAAAATATTTATGTATTAAATTATTATTCATAAGCATTTAATTAGTTAAATTAGACATAATATCTATAGGTATTTAAAATGATTTCTACAATTATATAATGTTATTTTTAGTTTTTTGTTAGTAAATATTTTGATGTTAAAGTACATACAATATCCCATCTAAAAATATTCATTTTTAAGGTTTTTTTTATCAATTGAATAAATAAATAACTATTCCTTGTCTAATTTTTTTTTTATTTTATATTATTATTAATGATACAATTTTGGAGGCTAAAGTATCAGAGTTAAATGTAGGAAAAATTATATTTGGATAATTAAATTCATCAATAAAATGTTTAGATAAACGATGAATTAATTAAGAAATTACGTAGTGAACTGTAAGATGGTTGACAACACCAGACCTCTGGATTGAACATAATTAATAATTAATAAATAGTAAAAAAATATCCATATTTTCAAATTAAAATGTTTAATTTATTTAGATTTATATATACATAAGTATAGGTTATCAAATTCTTTTAAAATTGTACATGCAATTATTGTTTATTATTTGAAATTGAAAATTTGAACGTCACAGAGGGAATTCCTAATTTGTTTCTTAAATTTACTAGTTGCATAATAATAATAAAAAGTTGACAATTACTATCAATTAGTTTGAAAAAATCAAAAATATAAATAAATCATGCACTTCAACTATGTTCAAAAAATAAAAATTAAATTAAAATTTAAGAGCCATCGACTAGATTCACTTTCATATCAGAAAAGATGCTGAAGTCGTAAATTGGAGAATTTTTACGACACTATACTAAACTGATGACATTTAGAAAAAAAACACTCATCATTGTAAAACAATACATTCATCGCTACTCTCGGAATCCAAAATTATAGAATTTGTTAAAGTTTCAATATTATTATTTGAAAAATTGATTTTTAATCTTGGTTACCAAAAACGTAAGAGCGTCTCCGCTGAGATTGATTCGCCATTGAATTTCAATTGGACGCATCCATTTCAGTGACTTTCTCAATTACGATTGACGAGGTACACTTACATCCTCAGAACAGCAGAGCAATGACGGTTTTATTTTGAGGCAAGATAAAAATATTAGAATTAATAAAATTGGCTTACGCACATTTTCAAATCTGCTTTTCCCTTTTTATTTGGTTCTGACGTTGCATACAATCATTGGTACTATTTTGTGGTATCATTAATACCAAAAAAATGTCATACATTATGCATACATTTTAATACAATTTAATAATTGTATTAAATTAAAACTAGACGGCGCCTTAAATAGGCAATATTTCTACACCATTGTCAAGGTTCAGTTTTCTAGTTCCTAACGATTATATTGTTATACCAGGATCAGTGACCTCGAATATTGTTACTTGTTTTCTTATATAATTAATTATTCATAAAGTGTGGTCAGTTTTTCAGATTCGCATCAACGGTGCACTTCAGCTTAAGTGTAAGTACCTCGCTTCGTACATATAGCGTAGCTATGTAGGCCTATGTAAGTTCATTATTATATACACCTGCTATTAGACAATTAATATTCATTTTATGTTAAACGTATAAAAGAGTATTTTTATCATACATATGTATATATTTCTTTAAATTATTATTAACTTTCTATTAAAGTTGAAGTATGGAATAACTAATTATATTATTATTTAAAATTTCTATCTTAACTACTAAAAAGTAATGTTCCTCCTAGAGAACAACATTAACTATTTTTAGTCAAAGACATTTTAAAATCATTAACTATTCACTATTAAGTAATATTGGTGTTGTATGTAACCTTATTATATGAAGAAATGCAAATGATACCTTATTGCCAAACAATATTAAAAACTTTAAAATGTATTTGACATCGGATTTTTTGAGACCGGTATGTTCCCCTAGTATCCTCCTAATTATGACAATAACGTTGGTACAGTTTATCGTATAAGGGTTAAAATGAATAATCTATAAAGCCACTGTGCTTATACTTTATGTTAAGGACACAATGCCTAATTTTATGTTTATAATACAATTCTAATTTTTATTTATCCACACAAAACATTATTTTATAAAATGTATGCACACAAGTACCTACTGTTTGAATATTATAAAAGTAGCATAGCATTTTAACTATCATTTGAATAGAGTTATATAACTATATTATGTTACACTTAAAATCAATATTTTCATAATTATTGTTTGGTATTTAAGTAGGTAGTTACCGAAAAATGTCATCTAATAATTAACAATTAATTAATATTTTATGAGTAAAATATAACGGTACGTTTTCAATTATAGAATAACAAAAAGTAATGACTAATAATACTGCACTTATTCATGTCACCTAAACTGCTCTATTATTACTTTAGTCGTGCATTTGTCTTGATTGAGTAAAATTAAATTAACGTACAACAAAATTATATAACTTCATGTAAATTATATTTATATTAATAACAATAATAATATACAAAACGTCACACTCAGATAAACAAAATTAATGAGAAAATATGACGTAAATCCAATTTTGGTTATAATATAAACAAAAAAAAACTGTTTTGTAATACAATACATTTTACGATAAATAACGTAAAATTGGTAACAATTGTATTTCTCAGTAATTATAACACTATGAAATTATTAATTTGTAACTATAAAAACCTTATTGTTTTAGTCATTCACGGTTGAATAGAACAGTATTGGTGAATACGATGTTAATATTTACGATATATATTTTAGAAAATATATCTTAAAAACATTTTAAGTTTAAACACTAAGTGACCAATTAATAATAGTAATTATTATTAATTACCCATGTGGTTTTGTGGTTATACGTAATTTGAATTTGATTTCACCAGTCACCATCCATATATTATATAAAATCAAGACAAATCATGATGCCAGTGGGTCAAATTTATTATAATATTAATTTATTCGTAGAATTATTGCAAATAAGTGTAAGTACTCTAACTACTAATAATACTGTGCGGCTAATTATTTCTTTAAAAGTAAAGTAAACAATAATAATTTAAAATAAGGTTGTTTAAAAATTTAAAATAGTTAACTTCAATACTGCCATAATTTATATTACTCTCAGATAGGATTGTGAACTATTAACTAATGAGTTTAAATAACTTTTTATCAATTATCCAGAACATATAAATGAAATAACTATTTATTTGATGATCAATATATTCATTAGTTTATTCAATTTCAGATAATAAAGTTAAAAATGTATAGAGTAGCATTTTTTATCAAGAGTATATGAATTTCACAAAATATGTCAATTGAAGATTTTTATATTATTGTTATCTTAAAATTTTAAATACCATTTGGGACCAATATATGCATACAATATGTGTTTATAAATTAAAGGTATGTACATAATTATTATATAGATTTAGTAATATTTAAATATTGTTATTTTCAATTCAATAGGGATATCCGAAATTAAATATTTTTATATAGATACCTGATATTTGTGATAAATTTAATGCTATTTGTGAAAAAGTGTATTTACATAAGTTAAGTGTAGCATATTAATTTCAAAGTAACTAACAAATCACGCATACTCTAATACCTAATTCGAATTTATATTGTCAACACATTTTTAATAATTATTATTTCTATATACTTTGCTAGTTTTTAAAATTTAAAATTTTTATGCAACCAGCAGATTACATAACGGCCTGTTTCCCGAAATGTATTGGTTTTCACTAGACACTAGTTGAGCCACATCCATTTTTTCCCTGAAAATACCAAAAAAGAATCCATGTCACATTTCGTATTTTTAACTAACCGTTACGGGTCCGAATTACGCGCTTAGCTATTTTCAAGGGACGTAATGTAATAATGTGTACTAAATATAATTGTTTTTATAGATATTTATAACAACTGTACCTATAGAAATTCGGGGTAAAAAATTGAGTGAATATAACAAATATATAATAATATTTTTGTTGACGAACAAAATATTATCTTATGTATACGTATGCGTTTTCCGGGATTACAGTAAGCGCGCGGACTATTTACATTATTTAAATATATATATATATATATATTATTATAAACGTGAACGTACTTAAATTATATACATATATTTATGTGTATATTATACACGTGTGTTCTTGTGTGTGTGTGTGTGTGTATGAGTATGTGTGCATAATAGGTATATAAACAATCGTCCTGTAACCAGCCGCTGCCTCAGCAGCAGCCGGTACAAGCAATATAATATATAAACGTAATATATATACATATTAGGGGAAAAAATCGATAAGTCGACACACACACACACACACACACACACGTACGCACGTACGCACGTACGCACAGAGAGACAAGCACGCCGAGGAGCAAAGACTGGGCAAATGGAAATATTCGAAGAAAATCCTGTAGCGAAGAGAATTCGCGCAGTAGTCGCGGAGAGGAAGAGAGAGATGTAGAAAATATATTACATATATATGTGTGTGTGTGTGTGTGTGCTCACAAACACACACGTATGCACACACAATAAAAGCGAACCCCACACACACACACACACACACACACACAGGCAAATTATAATATACGTATAATATATATATACACATACGGCGGGACGGCAGTAAAAGAAAGGGGTAGGCGGCGGCGGCGACGTAAGGGATTTTAAGCCTGGGGGTTATTACAAATGGCGGCAGCGGCGCGCGGGCGCGGCAGAAAGAAAACGGAAAACGTTGAGAAAATATAGATCCGTATGGCGCGAGCGGAGTAGGGTCGCTGACTGTGTGTGTGTGCGTGTTCGCTTGCAAACAGGAAACGGTGGAGCGGTGGTACACTGTGTTTGAACTACTTTTCGTAGCGAAACTCCTCCACTCGCCGTCCCGGGAATAAGTAAAAGAGGAAAAAGCAATTAAAATCGGTCGCTCCCCATTGGTCGGAAATGTTTTCCACTGTGCGTTCGTGTGTGCGTGTGCGCGCTCGCGAATGCCGTTTCGTTTGCCCGAGGAGGAATCAAGATTTTAAAACCACCAAACACCCCCAGTCCCTCACCCCCCCCCCCTCCGAGGATTTGTCTTCGGTCGGTATAAATATTTTAATAATGCACGCGCCGTCCTCCGTTGGTGTTTTTCAAATCCGTTCCACACATTCACATAATAATTCGATTTACGCGGCCACCGCGGAATATTATATTAAACACCCGACCCGTATACACGTTACCCCTGATAACACCACGCGTGTATGCTATATTATATTTTAAACGAATGCCATTTATCGGTTATAAATGTATAAATTAATATTAACGTTACTGAAAAATATCATATTAAATCGAGAATTCAGAATATAATATTATAATATACGTAGTTGGCATGTATACGTATACAGTATACGACGCTATAGTATCACCCTCGCTGGTCGGCCGTCTTCGCGTGCGCCACAATCACCCTAGTCCCTTCGTCAAGCTTATTAATAATTAATATTAATATAAATGTTCACCTGCAATCGTGCAGCCAGTTACCGGTGTATGAGGGGGAAATCACGACCGCCTCCCCCAAAACTCATCGATCACGACCACAACGGCGTTATAATAATATTATTATACATGTATGCAACCAACTCGGCGTAAATGATATTATTATAATATACGGTTACGGTTGGTATGGTAAGAAGGGTGTGTGAATTACTATTTAAATAATATTTGTATCAGGTAAATGGACGACCTCCGGTATCCGATAAACCGTTATTAAATTATTCGATTAATAGATATTGACGCTTACAAGTTACAACCATAGGTAATAATATATACTTATTATATTGTATCATATAACTAAAATAAATACAGCACTGTACCATGTAGCAATGTCACCATCGTTACAGCACCTTTCAATATTTTAGTTAATTTTAAATAATTATAAATTAGTTATTACGATTTTTTAATCGGGAAACCGGGAAATCTATAGATACTTCGATAAATTACACACATAACTATTATTAAAATCTAATTCGTGCGTATGTGTGAATACTTATACATATAAAACATTATTATTTATTCAGGGACCTATCTATAATTTAAGATCGATACGCAACACATGTATACGTTGTGTTAATACTAAATTAAAAAAAGAAAATCAATTGCTTTTTAGATATTTATAACGGTCATCTCAGTGAAAATCGTAGATATAAAGCAAATTGTTTATGAATTAATCCACCTCCTTGATTTTTTCAATGTGATAAATGATAATCATACAATGGAAAATAATATTCGCAATTTAGTTTTATCAGTGTAAATCGTATTGACCTAAGAAATCGAACAAAGTTTTGAATAATATACATTAGACGTATCTGCTGAAGTTTCCAAAATGTTTCTTAAAGAATAGTTCAAGTGAATATAGTTTATACTAATTAGTAAACGTCTTATTAAATAAATATTTGAAATACACAAAACGGTGTGTTTTATTTAAATCAAAAATCTATAAATAACATTATGTCCGGATAAAATTTAATTTGTTGATTTAATTTATATAAATTGTTAATTTCTATAACTTATATTATTTACTAAGCGTATTAAAAAAACCTTGGTGCATTTATTATTAAAAACAGTACATCATCTAGCTCGTTACCAAGTTCTGTTTCTTAATAAAATATTAATACAAATATAGCATACTACATTAGTACCTTAAAACAAGCAATAAAATACTGTTTAATAGTTCGGTATAATTTACTGAAGCTAGGTAAATAACTAATTAATAATAATATCAACCATTTCATATTTTTAATAATTTAGATTAGAAATAATAATATATACTATAGGAACTTCTAACGCTCTTACTGATTGTTACTAAATAATACCTATGTAAACGGTAAAGAGTTCCGTAACATAATATATTTGAACTTTACTTAAAATCACAAGTAAATGGCTAATCTATTGAAAAACAAAATATATATGCTATTATATATTATATTGAAATGTATGTTATGTATTGCAACAAAGCACTAGAAAAAAATATTTATCGTGCTCTCTCATTTATTCAAACAAATATTATAGGTAGCGAAAATCGGAAAATGTTCCTAAGATCCGTAGAGAAATCCCTGATATTATGTATTACAATTGGAAAACATTTTAAAATTTGATTCTTGTTATATTATATTATGTTATATTATAACATCACGTATTGGCGTATGGTTACCATATTGTTAAGCTTTTAAAAAATAGTCACACTATAATCAACAACTATCTGTAAGCATCAATATAATAACCACAATTATACACTATTTTATCATAAAAATGTGCATTATAACAAAAAATTTTTAATTCATATATTATATATTGTAATGGTTATATTTAATTTAATTCATATTTAATTGTTAAAATTTTAAAGATTTGTATTTATTTTAAGTAGTTTTTGAATTATATTTTAGCTCTTACTAAGTTTAATCTAAAAATAAATTAGGAAACGAATTTGAACTATTTTGTTAAATATTTAACACAACATATTGGGTTACACAACAATGGTGAGTTATTCGCCACGACTCATGAGGAAAACCTTGTTAGATGTAAACTAAGAAGTATTATATAGAATGAGATGGATGTCTTCTGGCGTGACACGGGTAATTATGGTAAGAAATGAGTTTCAGAGGGTGTGTGTAGGAATGGTCCCTATATTGGTGATTAAGCTGGAGAGATTATTTTGAGATGGTTTAGACGTATTCAAAATAGGAAAGGAGCACTGGGGAGTTGAAAGGGTGTTTGGAATAGACATGAAAGGAAACCTGAGAAGAAATTAATAGGAATAATCAATATTATGATGTAGAGAAATGGGGAGTGGCAAGATGGAGTACAAGATTAATGGACAAGAGTAAAAGAGAAACGGCAATCAAAAGTGCAGGTGAAAAAACAACCATGTCATTGTCTTAGTCGAAATCGTTATTATACAAGGCATAGGTATGTAATATATTCAAATTAGGGGAATCAAAAAATAAACATGATTTTAAGTATTTCGAATATATATTAATTTCCATTGTACACTATTTATTAAATTGACCATAACTTTTAATATGAATGATACACGGACAAATGTTATGCATAAAAAATATTAATAGTTAAGTTAATACACCGTATACATCTTATTGTAAAATTTAAGACATCTAGATATTATTAGAGTGATAGATACTCTAGTACTTATTTAGTAATATAATATTGTCCTGCATTTCTGTGTTTTCAAATGTATCTTAGTACATCACTGGTGCTAAAAATTATGTTACATTATAAATATATTATATCAATGTGGAAAAAGTAAGCACCAAAAATTATGTGTTGCGCTAAAACAGCAATTAGACAGTCATATTAGGTAAATCTGAAGAAAAATTAGTTCCACACTTCCACTAGGTAGCTTATAAGGAAGGGTACATTTTGAAGAAAAAAATCTAAATCACGACAGTCTTCGTGGTCCACGGTACGCATCAATTAGTGAAAAACCATAAACCTATTCAATAAAGCTCAGTGTTTTATGATATTTCCACCCCAGCGTGATTCGATGGCGCTTGTTTTCGGATGGGTAGTTGGATGGGGATAGTGGGAGGGTGGGTGAGAACGTACATAACGAAACGCGTGTAAGTGCGACATCGTGGTAACAATATAATAACAATCGGGGAATGAAAAGGAAATGGATGTGATGGTAGGGGTGATGCTGGGGAGGGGGAGGGGGGTGTAGGAGCCGACGGAGCTGTAGGTACAGGTGCTCGTAATTACTGTCGGCACCGTGCGCACGGCGCTTTAACGCATTGTCGGCAAAAGGGTTTTTCCGGGCGCACCGCGTAATTGCGCGCGACAGGCGCAAACGGAATAAGAAAATGTAATTTGGGCTTCGCACCTCCATACACCTGCCCTCCCACCCCACCCAACGCACAACCAAGACCTGCGTGCCAATACGTGCGGGACCTTGGAAAAAGACGTGGTGGGTGGACTACGGGGTACGAGTGGAAAACCAAGAGAGCGGCTCGTCAACTAATTAGCTAGTAGTTCTAAGTTTTAATAATAATTAAAAGCCACGCTGCAAACTATTGGAGAAGCGAACGAGTGCTGGCGACGACGACGGCGGAGCGCGCACGCTCGCAACCCCCTCCACCATTTAATTATAATGTACATGCATATATATATATTATATATAGGTACATATGAATACACTCGCAAGACTTTGAAACGAACAAACTTTATCGTCGCTCGCATATAAATATTTGAAACAACACTTATTATTTTTATTTTAATAAGACGATGTACGGTTTCTTTTTTTAATGGTGGTGAAAAAACTTTCAAATGCACTCATTTGGTCATCGCATACGTGTGCACAATATGACGTCATTTCGTCAGAAAAATACCTTACCGGAACAATTCATGAAATACTCCACTCTGAGACCTTCTAAACATAAATATAAACACACACACACATATATATATATATACCATAGTTGTGAATGTTGCGATGAGTTCTTCTTTTGATAGTTTTTGTTGAAATACATTGCAGTATCTATATTGTTATAATATGTTTTTATCAGTGGCGTGCTCAGCTTTTTTTAAAAGAGAGGATATGCATTTTTGGCTATTCTAAGACCACATTATTATATACATTCATTGCTTTACCATATATTTTATGCAACAAGAATAAGCCAAAGGGCGGAGGACAGTCTTGTAAAAGATACTTTTTAAAAGTATTCAAGCACTGATACAGAAATTTATTTTGAAAACTATTCAAAATATGTACTTGAAAACTCAGTAAACAAGTATTCGAGTACGAATACAAATACTTAAAAAAAAAAACTAAAGATACTTTCATATACTTCATTTCAACTTTTTTTTAAATACATTTTTTAACAATTTAAATTAACGGAACCTGATTTTCATGTTTTTATAGAACATTTTACACCAAATAATATGTGGTGTAATTATCAAAAATATATTATACACACATTTTTTGTCAGAGTAAAAGAATTGTCGGTTGAGTGTAATTCACAGTAAAAAATAAAATACACTTTCAATTTATTTTTTTACACGATTAAAATTAAAACTAAAATAAAAATTATACAAACTTAATCAAGTAAGTATTTGATTTTAAATACTTTGAGGAAGTATTTAAAATACTTTGTCCAAGTACTTTTTAAAAAGTATTTAAAATACGTATTTGAATACTTTTACTCAAATACTTTACAATACTGTACGGGGATTTGACACCCTCCCCCCTCATGAGTACACTCCCGGTTTCATTTTGTCAACCTGCACATTAATTACCTATAATATTATGTTTAAAAAAAAAAACAACTTTTCATTTTCCGTCAAATATGAACTGCGGAGTAAACATTCCAAATATTTTAGACTTAAGTAAGTTGTATACAATTATATTATCGATACAATAAATTATACTACACAGAGTAAGAGCTTAAGACGTCACGCCAACGTTTTCTTCGATTATATTATTATATAAGTTTACGCGTGAACGAGTCAGATTCGATAACGCGTCCTCGGAGGACGACGGTGGCGAGAAAGGACTGCGTAGCAACAACAACAACAACAACACGCACCGTCTTCTTATCTGCGGTACCGAGCTCGTTTAAATTATTGGCGGCCGTTATGTTCTTGGACGGCGATAAGAATATTCTCCGGGGTATAGTTACACGAATGAAACATTAACCGAACTATTCTATATTTTAAACCTCTGCTCCCATATTATATTATATAATACTTCTCCCGCGATTACGATTCACCTGTGATTTCAACCTGCACCGATTTCCTTTCCTCGCCGATAATGTGTAACCCTTATCCCTGAAACGTTTGGTAACCAGCAACCATATTTCCAACATCCCGCCGTCGCCGTCGACTAACCTAAACACGACCAGACGAATTATTAAAAAAAAAAAATTTTAAAAGTATCTACAACAACACCCGGGCGACGGAATATCTCACTCGCTACGTGACTCCTCCTATAAATGTATACGACGTGGGCAAAGGCGGCGTTATCCAAAACTTTTGGTCGGTTTAACGTAGACCGTAGTATTACGTGACGGAAATAAAAACGACTTTTTGATAACGCGATTACCGTGTTTTTCCTCTTCCCGATTCGTGTACGCCAGTTAACGACTCTCTCACACACTCCGCCAACTTTTACAAACAAAATGTTTTATAATAATTAAATATATATAATGATATTTCCAACAGAATATTTAACCTCCGAACCGTTAATTTAGACCTTCAGTTCTACAATTACAATTTACGATACTTACGGGTCATTATTTTTGGGAGAACGCTGAACGGTACCTATATATTTATTTATTCTAGATACCAAACATTCATTAGGTATTACCTACATTTGTATGAAGTCAAATGTGTGTACTTTGTAACTCAACATCAGGTTTAAAAATATTCAGACCAACATTATGAAGAGTGATGTATAATATAATATTAGACCTCGAGTCACCATACGAGTATAGCTGCCGTGACATAAAATATATGTATGACGTCGTGAAAATATCAAATGGCAAATGTTTAAATATACAGTTCTTCGGCCGTTATTGTATTTCCAAACTACCACGCCATTTTGAGTTACAGCATAGTACACACACATTATATTTTGTAAAACAATTCCATTATAGAGACAAAAAGGCACGAACTGGCAGCACTGCTTAGCGCGGAGTGTGTTGGGCCCACCCGTCGGGAATAATATTGTCTCTAGGTAAAATACGAAGGCCGAGGATGTATACACTTTTGGGGCAACAGAGAAAAGCGTATAACTTATACATATATATATGCATTGTGACCGAAAACCCCGTTTCTCGTTACAAGCCGCGGTGGCTACTGCCGTTAAAAAGGGATTTTAAATCCCTTTTCCAAAAAAACAATGGCCGGCGGAAAAATTAATATTTAATTTCCACCTCTTGTCCTACCGAGGCGGTGCTCTCGAGAAAAACGTACGCGTGTATAATATATAAAATAATATAACGCGTCCAATTACACCACTGCCGGTCGTGGGAATTCACTTTTTCATAACCTTCTCCGTCATCCCACCCCATGCGCCCCCAGAACCAGTGGTTAGGGGTGACTTATACAAAAATATCATATATTCAACGCACACTTTAGAAAAACATTATGCCCGTGTTTTTGCAAAATGTATCCCGTCGCCCTTTTTTGGTGCGTATAAATATTGCCCGGACAAAAGTGCGCATTAATTTAAACGTATGTATACGTATACGAGTATACAGTACAAACATACACTCACCGACCCTCTTCTGAAAAATGTCCTCTGCAATTACACCATACACGGACAAAAAGTCTAATGACAACCCCTTTTGACTATCGTAAGACGTTATCTGCGCAGATTTGTCGCATGCACTACACTATAGTCGTCCCACGGGATGTCGACTCGATTTTCTCTTTACACTCTAAACGTATTATAAGGTATAACCATGAGGTCAAAAGAAAAAGCGAATAATGAGCACTGCACATTTTACACATGTAGGAAAAGTAATTGAATGTTTTTTTTTTATATTAATTAAACACGTGGTGACAAAGTCCATTGGGTGATTTTACTAGGTTTTAAAATGCATTAGATGGATGACAATGAACTTTTGATTATTGGCTAATGTATAATTTTTCAGTTTGTTAAATTAAATATTAAATTTGATCTGAACCAAAAAATAAACGATGTCCATAGTTGTAATAGATACATTATAATATTACTTTATTAGTAAAGACGATGCAAAAGTTGTTTACCCACCAAAAAAGTTACTTACCCTGAAACCAATCCTTTTTACTAAGTATTTTATGGTAAGATCCAACACCCATGGGCAGATGCTAGACACCTATAGCCATCATCTTAACCAGTTTATTATGACATCAGTACACTATATATTTTAATCTTTAATATGCAACCGAAATACGAATACACTATTTATATTAAATAATCAATTAATCAAATGTTGATGATGTTGACATATAGGCCTTTGTATGTCTTTTATTATTTTTAATGATTATTTTTATGATTCCAGACTCTTAAAATTAGTTTACCTTGATACTTTGAGGCTTGAAGTGTCATTGAATAGTAAATTTATTGTTGAAATGCATTTGAAATAAAAATTCTTTGAAATGCCACAACAATAAAAAGGAAGAGGCACACTAAATGTACGAAGATAGTATACCTAAATGAACTTTCATGGAATTAAGCGTTAGGTATTTTTCTTTCAACATAATAAAATCAGTTTCAACCATGTGTATAATACCATTTTTCTAACGGCATAAATAAAAAGTTCGCAAGCATTTCTTAGTATAATATTTATACATTTATGTAGGATACAATAACTATTTTACGTACACAACATTTTCGAGGGTTCAAAATATGATATGGGTACGTATAATGTGAATGCGTACTATTGTTTGGAACAATTATTTCTTAAACTTCAGTACTTATACTGTAATATTAAATTAGCTTAGTTCGCAAATTAATAATTTCAATTTTTATAATATGTTACATTTGTAATTCACATTAATCCATTAAAATTATATGTAAGTATTATTACATATTGTATGTCTATACACGATTGTACAGTTTATAATAATTTATATTCAACGACGATCTTTTAGGTATTTATGAGCGTAGATTTGATATACATAATGAAATAATTCAAAATGAATAAATAAACCGATTGCAATAAATAACTGAAATCATTTTAAAATGAGCTCAAACTTATGTTAGTTGTAAATTATAATTGATTTATGTTTTTTTTTATAATATTAAGCTCAAATAATATTGAATATCGATACATATATCATTTCTACCATCTGGGTCTCAAGTAAAATTCTAATGTATTATTCTAAATTCAAAATAATGACATCACTTTGAAAATAAAAAAAAAACAAGTCAGTTATAATTATGCTTTCTGAAAAGAGCAAAAAAAAAAAATTTTCCTAAAAGTTTTATCGGTTGTCTGTATTATTTTTTCATGTCAATGGAAATTACTAAGACGATTCGAAATTGATGTGTACTGACAACGAATCGATTCTCATTCGATGGATACTCTTATAGCATAAAATAACAACAAGATTATTATTTTTGCTGTGCATAATTATTACACATAAGTCATAGGCAATACAGTATACTAGTATACAATAGCAGTTGTGGTCTCTCCGCCTTGAAAGCAAATGGAAATTAATTACGTCTGCCATGTACGCCAGCCAAAAAGGAACGTCACTACATTATAATAAGCCAATACGAAGACTGCAGCCATAAAATATAATATATATATATATATTATACACAGTAATATAATATTAATATGTCGTAGGTACACGTCGCTTCGTCTCTTACACCGCCGGACACGAGTGGGACGACGTTAAATTCCCGGGCCGCACATATACATAATAATGTACGCTATGCACGTGTGTATGGGTCCCTTCTACCACGGAGTTTCTTTCGGTCGAGTGAAAAAGAGAGACGACGATGTGTAGGGAGAAGAAGAGTTCAAACGTCGTCTCAGTCGCCGTCTATGCTCGTATATATTATAATAATTGTGTGATAAAATTACCCGGGCCGAAAGAGAGCGGAATAAGAGTAGAATCGGGAGAGGAGAAAACGAGGGTGGTCCGTGCGTGTGTTCGTCTTGTTGTCGGGCACGATAAGGGACGCGAAACGGGGCAGAGCGGCGGCAAGAGAACTCGCAGTATAAAATATATATATATATATATATAGAGAGAAAGAGAGACATGTATATACACACACACATATATATATATAGTGAAACCCGGCAGCAGTTTTAAACTCGTATACCACTTCGCCGCACCCTAAGCCGAATGAATAATGGCGGCAGCGGCGGCCCGGGGGTAAAGAATCCCCTATTTTCTTTGCGCCGCCCCCTCGCGCGCGCCACGGATTCTTTGGCGGCCCGAAAAGGGTGGCGCGGGCGGTGGCAAACTATACATTCTTGGTGCGCTCAACCCTGCCGCCGCCGCCGCCGCCGCCGCTGCTGCTGCTACTGCTGCACTCGCCCGCCACTATATATTATACTTCCATGCCGACACGCCGCTCTAACCCTTTTTGCGCGAGAAACATTTTAAAGGCATCTTTGCCGTTATCGGTGTGCAGTATCGTCGTCGTGCACGCGACACGGCCCGACTACCATAGATATATACACACACACACACACACACAAACACGTTATATACACACACACATATATATTATGCACGGTACATGTATATAGTGGGCACGAAGGGAGGTTGGCTCGTCGCGGGGGACCCGTATGAATTACGGCCGTAAGGTTATAAACCGTGCCAAGAAATCCTATTAAGTATAATATGAAATACTTCGACCACGCCGCTGCTGTTTCCGTGCGTATATTATATATAGTGTGTGTGTGTGTGTGTGTATAGGAATTCGACGATAACAATATTCCCGAGCTCTTTGCTATGGGTACCGTATTATTACTATTATTATTATTATTATTACCGTCATGTCGTAAGCACCACAATAAGAATTGCCGTACATATATCTATGAAGGTTTTACCTGTCTGAGGAATGCGAGCTTCTTCCTATCTGCCCGCAAAACCTGCGTATTCATTATTATTATCATTATACTAAAATATATAATACCTACGGGCTACGAGATGCATGTGACGACCAAGGTGGACAAATAAAATAATAATATTTTCAAAACACTTGTAAGCTAAAACTAAACTTAGTTTTTTGTAGTCATATTTAATATAAATATTAAATATATAAGAATACGAAATTATATAAACAATATTATATAGTAATCGAATGAAATAAATAAGAATCGTCCACAGGTTGACAGGTTGAACGATCATTTAGAACTAATAATCCAGATTAGGTTAGGTTAGTTTTCATCATCATAAATTATACAAAAGGTACTAAATCTTCTGATTTTAAACTGTATTACCTATAAAACTGTTTTAATAACTTTAATTCTAAAAATATATTTTGAAAAGTTTTTTCTTCTTACTTAAAGTTAAATTGTTATCGTATAATAAAAAAGATGCATCAACACATGTGTGGTTATTAATTTAGACCATGTGTGAATTCTATTTTTCATTTCAATTTAATATTGAATGAAAAAATTGGTCGTAGATTGAATAGATTGACCTTGTGGAGTAGGTTAGGTTAGTAACACATAAGGCTTATAACACCAATAAATACTAATACATAAAAAATGCCTAGTTACATTCAATTTCATAAAAAGTTATACGAATAAAATGTATCTTCAACATAATGCACGAGATCACATTGATACCTATTAATTATTCTGGGCATCAAGATGATCACACTAAGAAAAACTTCTTAAATAATTATCTAATAAAGATCATTTCAGAACAATTAGCGTATTTTATAAATTTACACAATCTAAATATTATATAGGTATAATAAAAATTTGTAAGCTGTTTAATGATTAATAACCAAGTCAAACGTAGTAAAATAATAAAACAGTTATATTTCAAAAAGTAAAAGAAACGAGTAAAGTTTATTCTAGTTTAAATTTACTATATAAAATCCCAGGGGCAACACAAAAACTACTCAAACAAGTTTTTATTTCATTATTTATCAGTTGTATACATTATTAGTTAGCTTTAAATTGCCAAGGATTGTATAATGAACAGTATTATACTATTACATGTAAGTATAAGGTTCATTTTCAAATAAACTTTTTTATTAATTAATAAAATAATTGTTGTGTGTGAACTATTTTACTTATAGAAGGAACATTCAATAAAATTCATTAAAAAAATTGTAAACTGAAAAAATAGAGCTGAATAGATTTTCTAGGCTTAAGCAAAATGTATCGACAACTATACAGTTATTTTGATTTAAATAGGTATATTGTTATTTATTTATTATTTTATTTATATAGACTGTAGGTATCGAAAATCTCATGTAAATCGTAAATATTCATTCTCCACAATTAATGTCTTAGGACTTAGATAATATTATTATGGTTATGATTCATTAATGAATTCGTTTATTGACATTTGATCAAATCAATTCGTAATTACATTACAAAGATATTTTTGTTTCTTTTTGTCTGTGAACGTTTATTTTTTTTAAATTCTTCGTTGGAACTCCAAAAATTATTAGTACCATATCAAAAGTGTTTCTACTTAAAACTTAAAATATGACATATCATATTTTATCAATAAGTCTATACTAAGCATATTATTTACTATGCAAAGGTCTTTCAGAAAGGCTGAAACATGGGAAAATAATTTTTAATTAAGTCATATTTGTTGCTATTCAATTTTAATATAATTTTAATACATAACAACTTTATATTAAGTATTAGATATACGTGAAAAAATTTCCATTCAAGTAGACCATTTTCGGCCAATAAGTATAGTATTTTTAAAAATTGTTATTTTATTATTTAAGAGTGAATCTTAAAATTAAAATAGTGTTCAAGACGTAGAAATAACCAATGTTAACAGCATTTTTAAAACCATTAATCAAAAATAAATGTTTTTATGTTTATTGGTTTTTGCGACTCATGTTTGATATTTAAAATTGTACTATTTTTTATGAATAATAATTTGTTTTATAGTTAAAATATAATACTTTTCCGAATTAAACGACTTCATTTTTCATCAAAATTTAAAAATAGTAAAATATTTTGATAGTTTGTGAATTTTTTTTATCATGAAGTCTTAATGTATTTGTTCTTTTGCATAATATATACTCCAATTATTTTTTCCCCGTAACATGGATTTTGCTGAACACTTGAATTGATACAAGTTGTGGAAGTCCGATAGCGATCACACTGAAAGGGTAAAATTTTCTATATTTTTATATTGTTTTTTTCATTTATATTCTATAGATTTTCAGTGGTTATTTTATTTTTATTTGATCGACCAACAAACAAGCGGCCGGAAAGCGTTATAGAATTAAGTTAAATTAGGTAAATCACACTTAAACTATTCTAACTACGGAGTCCCATTGACCGTAAAATATGGCATAGAAAATAATATTATACATGATGAATATTGACTAATGATAATGACACGGATGTTACTAAATTCTACTAAAACCTTATCTTTGAAGTATGAGGGAAAGATTGAAATCATATGAACTATTGAGATAATGGAAAATGTTAGCAGTGACAGAAAATTGTTTCCATCATATTTTTGAAACGAATGGCCCTATATGTTTGTATATTATTATGATGTATTTAATTGTATGATTAGTCAAAGTTAAAATAAATTATTGCAGTAAAAATATGAATTCATATTTGTGTAGAAGGGAACTCATTTCCAGTTAAATCAACTGTTTTGTTGACATTAACACTCTGCAGCATAATCTAACAATGAGAAAAATGTGACGTGTTGTCATATGCTGTACGACAGTCAGTAGCTACTGTGTGTAGGTAGTGGTAGAAACGTAACGGAATTTGGATGAGAGTATGAGCGGGGATTCTCGTAAATGGACAAAGCATGTAGTAGAGAAGTCTGTTTAAAGTCGAAGGGAAAAACTATACGTACATATGAAACGACGTCGGCGGTGGTTAGGAAAGGAAACGGAGGGATCTTGATGGCGGGGAGGTGTGGCTGTGGTGGTGGTCTGGGTCGATAGATAATTTATGCGATGTCTGTAAGAGGGTACGGGGGTGGGGGGAGTCCGCGACGAGGAGACGAGACGAGACGAGACGTGGCGGTGTGGCAGAGAACGCCCTCGGAGCCGGGGCAAAAGGAGGCAAAAATGGAACGTCGGGAGAGCGGCGGCGGCGGCGGCGGCAGCAGCAGAGCAAAGGAAAATGTTGACGAGAAAACTTTTGTATGAATAATGAAGCCCGCTTGCTGCAAGTCGAAGGGTTTTTCGGACAGGCGGCGGTGGAGGTGGTGGACGACGACGACCGGGGGTTAGATAGCAGCGGCAGGCAGGCACAATGGCTGAACCCCGGGAAAAGAGGGCGAACTTTAGTTTTGACGTGCAATCCTCTCTCTCCTCCACGCACGCACATACACACACACACACACACACACATATATATATATACATTATACACTTGTGTGTGCGTGTACCATTACTCTCTCTCTTATATTATAATATAAGCGTATAATAAACGTACGCGTGTGCGTATTTTTGTGTGCGTATGTACACGTTGAAAGGAAGCATTATTCGCGCACAAGAGCGCGCACACCCACACACACACACACACACACACACACACACACACACACACACACACACACATACACGCGCGTATAAACACCATTATATTTATATACATAACACACGGGGCAAAAGACGAACGAGCGGGTGAAATAATTCTGCGGAGTCGCCGAGGCTCCGCTGGTGATAAAACGACGGCGGCGTTGACGAAGAAGGCGAAATATAAAGAGGACACGTCGTAATAATAAAGTTTCCCAGCCGATTTATTATGTACTGAAGCTCACGCGGTGCCGCCGGAAAGACGACACGGACGCGGCGTCGGCGGCGACGTCAACGGCGGCCATGGCGGCGGCGAGATGTGTTTAACTATTATACCGAGAAATTGTTTTTAACGTCACGTATATACTCGCGTGCGCATTAAAGATTTATGGCATTAAACAACTTCCCCCCCCCCCGGAAGATTGGGTAGTCGCGGGTTTATTGTGTATAATAAAATAATATAATACGAAAAAAACAAAATTATTGGACACGCGAAAACTCACACCGACACATTTCCGACGGACGGAAACCCAGTATCAGGAAATCCGGAACTATAATAAATGCGTAATAATACGCTTGAAACTTGTAAAAAATATATGAGATACTTACGGTTTTTAACGCTCGTTCCCTGATAGTGACATGGCCAACGCTGAATCGACGGTCGTACTGAGGTGTTTGAAATCCGAGTGAACGGTTAGAACCGATATGCGATAATATGCATCGGAGAAAAAAAGGGGTTCGATCGGGTTTTGCCGAAGGGCCGATACCGGTCGTTCCTGTCAATCCAGTTTTTTAATATTATTATTATTATTCAATTTTTTTATTTTTCATCGCATGCCGTTCCCGGGACATCGAAAGGCTATCGAACTAGTTTTATCGATTGTAACACGTTTATATTGTATTGTATTCGCGGGTTTCCACTGTGGGACCGGAATTACTCGTTCCGCGGCTGGACATCTGGTCCCCTATTTTTGACCGTCGACGGTCTTCGAACCCCGAGGGAAGAACCTTTGTGGCCAAAATTTAGAGAAATACACATATTATATGCACAAAATAATAATACAAAAAACAATATACGCTGCGTCGTCGGATCGACGAAAGCCCAGAGGCAAATTCGCACAGGATACCCCACGGTCTTCGGATACGCCTATCTACTTTGTCCTTTGCGCTCGCATTATTGGCGATTGGCAATGTAATAGTAAATGTGTACATGTTTTCATCGAAATAAGAACAATCCGTAATAATAATAATATACGTAATGTAGTAAATATGCATAAATTATTATATATAATATCTAAATTAATGATTTTATTGTTAATTCTAAAATTGTTTTAGATTTATTTTTTCTTGACTAAAAATATTGTTTTTTTATGTTTTAGAAATGTTTTCGTTTTACGATGTATACGATTTTACGGTTTATCTCAACAATTAAATTTAAAGTAATATTGTATTTGTAGTATGCTTTTACAGTACCTAATCTAATAAAACCATATTGATAGTAAAATAAAAAACTTTAGAAACATTAAATAGTTATGAATTAATTTAAAAAATAAAATTTCCTAACTTAGTAAAAATATTTGACATATTTCACAAACGTACAATATTATAATTTTCAAAACTCTTGTGCCAACTTTTTAAATAACGAGGTATATAACTAATAACTATATTCAACTATGTAACTATCTCCTTTAATCTAATTATATTCAAACAATTGTATTAATTACAAATTGTATTGCTATTTTAAATTGTGCTAATAAGTAATTACTAATTTGTATTTTATCTACGTAAATAAGTTGTAAGTTATAATTTTATAAATTATCTTTTAAAATTAAAATATCTTTAATGTATTGTATTTCTTAATTCAGTAAATTTCCTTCAATAAATTGTACATGTAATATATATTTGCTGGCTGGTAATGAACTCGTTCTAAACAATATTGTATACAAATGATAACTCGAACGTCAAAATGTTGGGAAAGTTGAAACAAATTTGAAAATGTTTGCATTATAAATTATAATACAAACCTAAAAGATCAACGAGACACTGACATTGAAGGCTGTGAACATTTTTCTGTTTCATGGATCTGTGTTAATTTTCATTTAAATACTGTTATAATAATATTATTTGACTGCACTCATTTAAGAAAATAAATATAATTGCTAAAATAAACCGTAATCTAAGAGAACGGGTCTATCTCAAAATGATATTATTTTAATTTAAACACTTTAAAGTGAACTAAAGTTGTATATTTTGTATTTGAACCCGAATAAAAAAATAATTTAAATTTTATATAAAACCCAAACTGAAATTCAAAAAAATTATAGAAACTAAAACAATTTTATGTCAAAAAGTACTAGGAAATATAAATTTAATAAAATCAAATAATTCAATTCTTATTTGTATTGTTATATTATCAGTATGAAAACCTTAATCTAATTGTGTGATTTTTGATCCTGACCATTGGGCATTTTATTTGGTTTCAAAATGTACAATTTTGAGTTCTGTTTTTGAAAAGATTGTAAGGTATCTAAAAATAATATTACATGATTAGTAGAAAATTATTTTTTTAAAAATGTAGAATCCTAAGGGGCATTATTGAAATATATAATAATTAACAAATGTACTATTCAGTACTTAAGTTGATTTTTTTTAACGATATAGTAGTTAATTGTAGTGTGCGCAAACTGTGCGAACAAGAGGAACAAAATATAATAATATGTTAGAGACGACTGATCGACCACTTGCGTCGTATATGTATCTCGATACCGACGACATCTGTGCGGATCTTACCATTCGTACCTACCTACTACCCCTCACCTCCATAATATATATGAGCAAATTACACTGTAAAGTGGAATCTTCTTTGAACATTTCTATAATTCGTCGACAACACTTGCAGTGTACTTGCCCCAAGTTCCACACGTACGAATTGTTATTCGATTACACAAAACATCTGTACGAGTTTATAGGTATATATATTTAGGTATCTGCTAGCTATAGGCTATACCACGCTCATTATATTTTAATTTGGAAGCGTATCTGTACGAGTCGTAGGACGTATTTATACTTTTACACTTGACAGCCAATGCTCATTAGGGAAACCGAAATCCATACGACGAGTTTGTCTGTGCGTGTTCTGTAATAGATGTACGCAAAACATATGAATACATTGTCACCTGCACTCTGCAGTGTTTCCAGATCTCCATCGAAAATTAGTGATAACTTTTGGGACGGATCGCACTATCACAGGCTCCACATCGACACATGAAATCACGTTAATTGGTATTTAGTAGCCTTTTAACTCTTGATATTTAACGTCTTCACAAGCGTGCGTCTTGTCAATCACGCACAATATTTGTTTACGTCAACACCTGTCAGGTTAGACTACCAACACATGTGTAATCAAATATAATAGAATAAATACAATAAATATTATATGCACAATAAATTATACTGCAAATAATTACCTATTAAGAATATACAATATATTTTATTGATATCACACTCATCCTAAAATCTGCAGTGACGTGTTGTTTAAATAAACGCATGCTAAAATGAAGTGCTGAAACCTTTAGAAACATTAAATAATTATGAATTAATTTGAAAAATAAAATATATTGTTCCAAATAATTGGAAATAATTTTTACTATAAAAATGTATTATGTGAAAATATTGATCGAAATTAAATAAGTTTGCTCTTAATGAATAATAATCATAGTTATATAACATATAAATATATTAGAAAAACTTGATAGAACTTTGACAGTTTGACTAATAACAATTTAAAAAAAAAGCTGTATCAATAACTTGAAATTTTATACATTTCAGCTTCGACAACTTAGGCCATCAGCAAAAAAGATCAATGACTATAGAACATTTTATTATGTCTAGATATTAAAAATCATAGAATTATTTCTACTAGAAAAATGATTACAGAAAGAAAAAAAACTCACATCATTTTAAAATCAATACATTGATCGATCCGACGTAATTCTCATATGGTAAAAACTAAAAATGGTTAAGGACAAATGGGTTTTCACATATATTATAATGTAATTCGAACATCAAAACGTTTATATCCGTGTAAAAAGTGACGAATTTGAAGTTTTCTACTATAGTAGGTGTTTAACAGTAAACAATCATAATGCAAATAAAACAAAATAACAAAAATAGAAAATAAAAAGTAAATTAAATCTGTATATACCCATCTTTGATTTTAAATATTCGTACCTTGACCATAACTTGGTCACCCTGAATTTTTTTTTTTAATTAGATCAATTTTAGCTGTGAACATTGTTTATTGACAATTGTATTAGAAATAATTTTATATTTTTATAAAACAATAATAATGAAAATAAGAAGTTTTTATATTTTGTACGTAAACATTCTGAGTGTTCAGTTTCTTTCTTCAAACAGTGTGGGACCCCTAAAATCGTTTTAAAGTGCAAACGGCCTTGATTAGTACAAACTACTGAATTATAATATTGTAACTTTAAACAGTTATACTCTTAAGTTTTAAATTATAAATGATATAAATACACCATAGACTGCACATGAATACAACCGTTCACACTTACACCATGATGCATAGTTTCATACAAAAAATATTTAAATAATTGAATGGAAAATATAAAATAATAATATTAGGTATACACAATCCACGTCTCGGACGACTCATCTATATTGTATCATAATATTATTAATAATTCATATACTGTCACCAGAAAAATATTAGTTTCCAAAATCATCAATTATAAACAATAATAATGGACAAATTATGTTAAAAAATTTTGATTAATAATTGAATTAAAAAAAAACTATTATTGTGACAAATGAGTTTTGTAAATGTACGATTTCATCATAAAAACTGAGCTAAAGATTTTTGTTGCAAAGTTTTCAGATTAAAAGTCTGAATTGTATACAATATATCAGTGTAAATAAATGTATATAATTATTATATTTTTCTTTTTATTGAACAAAACGTTTCAACGGCAATGGTTAGTAGCGTACAATTATTTAAATACATTATTTATTTTATTTTTTAAACAATATGTTTTTGATATTTTTTAAAATTATATTACAATTCTGATATTATAAAAAATTTAAAACTTCGGTGTTCACTTCTTAGCTGGGTCTCGGGATTTCGAATAATTGCTCAGTTAAGTCATTTTATTTTCTAAGGTTTTCGTATTTTAAACATTCTGTTAACATATGTTTTACTGTTAAATGTATTCTAAATGTGGTGCATAGGTGCATATAGACGAGTGTTCTTTGGACATTAAGAAGCCGTGAATTCGTATTATTATTTATTATACACTTTAATTTATTTGATGTGAAAATATGATATTATATATATTTCAATTCTGATTACCTATAGGCATTAATTTACAAAAAAAAACGAAAAGAATTAGATAAAAAGAAAATAATAAACGCCCAATTTAATCCTATTATATCCGAATTAGTTCGTTTTTTATGCAAACGGGACAAATAAACCTTTTGTGGTTGTTGACAAATTTAATTTCTACCAGAAAGAGTTATGATATACACGTATCAAGAGGAAAAAAAACGACCCAAGTGCATATTTGTGTAGGTAAATGGTCGGAAAAAATTAACTTGTAAAAATATCAGCCTCAGATAAAAAGGGTAAACAAGCAAATAAAAAAAAACCACTGGCACGCGCTCGGAACCCCATTCGTTGCGTGGAGTGACGAAGGGGAAAACTGGTAAAAAAAACTTTATGGCGACCTTTTTTTCAGTCTGTTGACACTGTCACTTAGCACAGGGATTTACACGGTAAAACGTTTATTTTTTAATAAAGATAAAAAAGGATAATAGTTTTTTGTTTGAAAAGGAATTTATTTTATCAAACGTCCAACTAGTTCTTCCCAACATGTTCATGAAGTCCTTCGTCCCACTTTGCCTTACCGACTTACCAAATACCACCAAATAATTGAAAGTCATTTTTTTTTTTTTTTTACATATTGAAAACCTATATTTATATGTTGTATGGTTTTATTTATTTTTTAATCATCTTTTTCATTCTTAAATGTGATGATAAGTCAATTAACTCAATTGAATTGTATTATTCACAAAATTGGAACACATTTTTGCCATGTCGTACGTTTGTAAGACGGAGACAATACACGAAGGTGTGGAGTCCTCAGTCCTATTAAAACATTGATTTTAGGATTGTATACTTTTATAGACTGTAATATTTAAACAAGATCTACATTTAGATGTCTACTTAGATAGTAGGGCTATCACCTAACTTTTTTTCTCTGGCGTAACACATTAAAAAAAAGTGACTTATAAAAAATGAAATTGTTTTAGTAAATAATATTATGAATTTCGAAATGTATCAGACTAAGTTAAGGTTTTTAATTTTTAATTAGTTTATAAATATTGTATGGTATTTTGAAATCAATCTTACAAAATGGGCCATAAATTGAAAAAAATCGTAACAATTACAAAATTGGATTTGAACTAGCAAAACTCGATTTGCAATTATTTGCTGTTATTTTTAAGTCAATGAGATTAAGTAGAGGGGCTACATAATAAGTTGACAACCCCTCTCCCCCACTCACCACCAATGTAAATAATCATTTTTTCAAAAAAGCAAGATTTTCAAAATTTTATTGAAATATATAATTTGCGATGACTTGGAAGTACTTTTAAATCGAGATGATGGGGAGGGAGCTATTTATGTCTATATATTAGGTGTATCACTAAAGAAAAAATAACTATTTAAGAATACAATTTAATAATACCTATTTCTTACGTTCTTAAGTGTCAACTGATCAGTGATCTCACTACTTTACTCTTAAAATTAAAAAAGTCTAATTAAGTCCTATATTTCGGATACTGGTCTTATCAAAATGAGTTCAACCTGATAATTCTGTATATTTTAGTGTTCTTTACACACTGTCGAAGTATTTATATGTATTATAACAAAAATATGATTTTCATCAACATATAAAAATAGTTTTTTTTTGTTTAAAATATTTTACCGCCGAGACTATTGAATTGTATTGAATCTAATCATTTTTAGATATTAATTTGTAGAGGTATAACTTTAGAACGAGTAAAACTTATTTAACTGCATAACTAGGGATCAAAATTCTGGAAAAATTCGGAAAAAAACAATTTTATTTCCCAGAGCTACGGAAAATATGGAAAAATTGGAGAAAATTAAAAAATGTATGAGAAAATTAAAAAATATATATTTCTGAAAAAATCAAATTTTTCGGAAAATTAAAAAAAAACAGAATTTTTGGTAAATAAAAATTGTTCTTACGTATAAAATAGTTAAAAATAGATAAAAAAACCGGTCACTGTCATTCCACATTTGTCAATACGAAGTAAGTATGTATCATTGTACAATTATAACTATTAATAGGTACTGGTATTTTAATATATTTTGTTCTAAAAACCTTTTTTCATGAAATTTACCAATTTTTCCAAAAAATCCCAGTTCTCCCCATCAAAATTATTTTTTCTGGAAATTTTAAATGAAACCAAATTTTCCTAAGTTTTCGGAAAGAAAACCGGAGTAAACCCAAGTATTTTCCGGAAACTTTGATCGATTGCATAATAATTTTTTTTTCAAACAATGGTTTTTAGTAAGTGATAAAGAATTTAATTCAAAGAAATACACATGATTTTGTATTACACGTCATACTAATGAGAGTGTGAATTTGGCACAGAATTTGTTACCTTATTATTATGCTTCATTTTAGGAAAACATGTTATAAGTTTTAAGAGGGACACTAAAGACATAATATAATGTAATATTCTTGGATTTATTTTCACTACAGTGACACGTGCGTCTTTTGAAATATTATTGTTATGCGATTGTGTATTACGATTGCGAACCAGAGGCTGGTCTTTTAGTGCTTATATAGATGGCTGGGCGATGTAAAGTTTTGCCGCTGAAGTATAATATACTATATACTAATTTCCGGCAGGGTAGGTAGTTTCTTCTGCAGGGCCAAGCAACGTTATCTATTCAGGTTTTCTTGGTATAACTCCATCTACTGGCGTCCAATGGCGGCAACCTGTACCATGTTTATATTCGTGTGTATGTATGTATGTATGTATGTATGTATGTATGTATGTATGTATGTATGTACGACGTAAGTAGGTATATATTGTGTGTATGTTATGATTGGGAGGTAGGTACTTTGAAACCAGAGCTACTAGAATTTCAAAATCGCACCGCTATGACAAATAGCTCCCTTATGGGACGACTATCGCCGTCATCGTTGCCGTTGCGCGTTCATAAACTTCTCTCGCCAGTACTCGGGCAATTAATTACCATGTTTACTATATATATATACATAATAATATATTGTAGTAAGGTGTATTCGAGTGAGCGGCCCTGTTGGTGGTGGTGGCATCGGCTACGCAGTTAGGTCTTACAAAAAATTAATAATGATTATGACAATAAATCTCAATCCTGTATAACAGTTATCCACATGCACACCGTACATATTATATTACAACTCAGTGATTCTATTAACAGTAAACGCTCATTACATGCCCCGAAAAGTATTAATATTTTTGAAGAACGACAGTTTTCTTCGAATTCTGCAGATGTACAAAAATCGAATGTCACATGATTATTTAAATAGTGATAACTTATAAATATTTAAATATTTGATAACTAAAGCAATGGACCAATATTTGTGGGGTAATTTCTTTGAAACTCACCTCCACTCATCAAAGCTTAAAATAATTAAAATTATAACGAATTAACTACTCTTTTGAAATTTTCAGAAAAAATATTTTATTAGTGATTTGGAATTAAAAATTCAGAATTCTAATCAAAAAAGTAAATTATTTACAAAATAATAATAATCTGTTTTTTTTAAATGTTGTTTGGTAACAGCTTCAATGTACAAAAAAAAAATATAATAGTCTATATTGTGAGTTCTTACATATTATAGCTAAACGTTTTTCTTAAAGTATAAGTATGCACAGAGTACATTTTTTCTTTCTTTTTCTTGAACCCGCTGATTATAATATATTAGAAAATAATAAAATGTCTTCAATTTTTTTAAATCTTTAAAATCATTTCTAATACAATAATTGGATTACTAAGGTGAAAAAAATAATCTTGTGAATATTTATACACACAAGTATCATCTATAATAATATTATGGTGCCATATTATTTGTGAACCAATAAATCGTAGATTCGTAATTGTAATATACTAATATTTTGGAATGTTTAAGATGCGTCTCCGTCGCATTGAGACTTATAGAATATATAGTGCCTGTTTGGTGATAGCATTGATTATATTTATAATAATTAATGGCAATATAGGTTATTTTCTTCCGAAACGATAATTTCGTATCAATGTTACGACCACATTTTTGCAACTAAAATCAAATTAATTAAGATAGGTATTATACTACTTATTTAACAAATGTTTTTAATTTCATAATCACTTAATACCACAGTTTCAAGTGTTAGCAAGTACCTACAACTCAAAATAGAAACTCAAATGTGCAGTTACGATTAATTATATACGAATTGTATCGTTTTAGACTGGCAAATATTTAAATTCGATACATTTTTAAATGGATATGTGTCACGTCGGAAGTTAAGTAAAAAAGTTGTAAAAGTTAGCATCGGTAACAATTGATACGGTGTTATTATAGAATGCAAGTTATTAAGACACTCTTATCAATGAAGGACACAATTGTAATATGTAGTGAGATAGATTTATATGGTTTATATCTATACAGCTTGTGGTATAAAGATACTCATATTCATGTGCATAAATGAGTGTTTCGGTTTTAA
Organism: Myzus persicae; assembly: GCF_001856785.1. Taxonomy (NCBI): domain Eukaryota; kingdom Metazoa; phylum Arthropoda; class Insecta; order Hemiptera; family Aphididae; genus Myzus; species Myzus persicae. The sequence continues at coordinate 335,023 of NW_019104477.1, forward strand.
GCGTTCACTCTTGTCGTGAATTTTCTTGGCGAACTTTACCACGATTCCGTTATAGCTTCACTGTAATACGTGAAAAGTACGTATACATATCGAGTAGGTACATACATATCCATATTAAACAAATTAGTCAAGTTTTATGAATGGCCTCAGGTAATGGAACACACACGGTCGTGGTGGTGGCAAAGAAAGGGAATAGTTTTCCACTCCCGGTCTCGTCACTTTACCATGTAATGCGTGTTATAATATATTAGAAGAGTTGTTGCGGATTAGTTTTCGACGAGATCTTGCTGGATAGTAGAAAGTGTTTCCTTTTTAGAAATAACATTTTTTTTTTATCATCATCTCGAATACAAAGCTGTACAGGTTACGGGCAAATTCATACATAAAAATGATCAATTCTGTACGTTAGATTCATTAATATTTAATACAATTATGCATATAAGTTTTAACGAATGACCTAAGCCTTCATAAATAAAAAATGGGACAGTGGTAAGGGTAACCACCCTGCTGTGCGGTAGGAGTCGGGTGATCACTGTAATAGATCTGTTTCACTTGAATTAAATGATGCCTATATATCATTGTACACAGTGAAGACGATTATGTGTTGGACTATAAGATATTTTATTTTATCATAATATTGTTTTTATTAATAATAATATACGTAGGTTGAATTCATTTTTGGAAACCATCATTTTCTATTTGCATACCTATTTTTCAAAAATGTTCTACGATTATTTGGAAACAGTATAAGCTATATAAGTACTTTTGGGACCTTAAGGTTTAATGTTCAAGACTTAGCTGTAAAAAATGAACATTTTATACATTTTTTATTCCAAATTAATTGTGATTTTGTCGAAATTTCAACTATAATGGTTTTAAAAAGTAATTATTCCTATGTGTCGTTAATATTTTTGAATAGTTATAATAAAAACATTGCATTATTTTTTTAAGCTTTTTGACCGAACGAATAATTTTTAATTGCATTTTTAGAAAAAAAAACTTATGTTAATCAAAATTAATTTAAGCAAATATAGTTTATTAAACAATTTTTTTACTAATAATTTTAAAATTTTAATAAATTTTAGTTTTGTATACTAATATTTTTAGTTATAGATGTCTGTTAAAAAAAAAAAATAATATTCCATAAATATATAATGACGTAGGTATAGGTATACTATCGATTTATTTTGTATTATCGAAGTATTTTCAATTATAATACAACCCCTATATTATAATCATTCATTCGGTATGGAAATTTGCAGATGGTACACATAGTTTCAATTGTATTTTACCCTATCAATAAAATCCCCTGTCTGTTAATACAGGTTTGTCGAGTTCGGCACCAAATATATCCACGTGCTCAGAATTGATTATAGATACATATATGAATAGGGATAATATGTGCATACAATACATACATCCTGACACCGGTGAAAGAACTGGTTTTAGCAATAAATGGACAACGTGACCCCTTATAAAATGTTCAAATATTCACTTTTGGCTTGAATTCGATCAAATATAATAATCCATCTATATATTTCAGTAAAGTTGTCGTTGGTTTCTTATTTATTAGGCAAAACAATTTTTTTTTTGATTAAATTTATTTTTTGTTTCTTTTATTTTCTTTCAAATTCTTCTTAACTCAATTTCCTAAGGCCGACATTCCTTTCGATATGTCTGGTAATTTTAGTTAGTTAATATTTATATTTCAGCTCATTCTTCTTCGATATTATTTTTAAAAAATAAGAAGAATTTTTCTAATAATTTCCTAATTATTTTTATATTGAAATCTTTTATTCACACAAAGATAACTGTCTGATTTTATTATCCGTTTATGATGCACTAATGCCATACCTACTAAAATATTGATGTACTTTGCACAACTTTATTACAAAAGTTGTTATCATATGAATATGATGCGGCGCTATTTAGGCTAACTCAAGTTATACTCAAAAATTACCCGTACCTATCTTGTAATTGGGCATCCTTTATTTTATGCTAGAGGAAGTTACATCCAAAATTAAAATAGCTCATGTATAATACAATAAATAAAGAGTATTTTTATTAACTATTGGGTATTGACTATATTGGAATAGGTAATTTTTTAATTAAATATTTAAATATTGTCTTGTGGGCATGTTCTTCTATATAAATAGGAAAAAGTAGCGTCCGTCTCCACAACTGTTATATTTTAATAATAAGAAGTTTTTGAGTAAAATTGGACTCTATGTAGGTAGTCTTTTAATAAATTTAATTTCCATTCCATTCAAAAATCGGAATGTTGCCCCAACATGTACAACTTCTGTGGTCCCCTGATGTAAAAGTTTGACCCACCTAAAAATGTGTGCAGTCTTATTATAAAGCTGAAATTGCACTACTACATAAAATGTTTGTTAGTTGGTATGTTAATTGTATAACTGAGAGTGAAAATCACTCTTAAACAGAAAGCTTTAACATTTTCCTTTAAATTATTCTATTTATTAAACAAAATACCAAATTATGTCAAGATATTGGTTGGGTTTCTTAACTATTATACAAGAAACCAATTAGTGCCTAATTGTACAACATTTCAGTTCAATGTTTATAATATTCTATATTCATCCCCTAAAAATATAACGAAGAAGCATTATAAAATACAAAAGAAACCTCTATTCTAGCGTTTTATTGAAATTGAATGTTGAATGTAGCATAATTGTCAGTAAAGTAATAACATATTTCTATGGATTATCAGTTACCAAGTATTAATTATATTGAACTATTAATAAGTTATACTAAAATATTAGACGGATATAAAAAAAACTAAAAATGTCATAAATGTAATTATATAATATTTATAGCCACTCAGGGAGCTGCTGTAGATTTGTATTATTTCTTTAAACATTTTAAATAATTTTCTTTAAAAATGCTGAAAGTTATTATCGGGATACCTATTTTAAATTATTTTATTAATACTTATCAAAATAATATATGTTGATGAATTATGACATTGATAATCTGATCATCGAAAATCTAATTTTAACATACATGAATATTATAAGTAACTATAGGTATAAATAAAAAACGAAATCCACTATAATAAACCTACGAATTTGTAAAGATATTGATTTTAAGGTAATTCATACGTCATTTACAATATGTAATTACATTATGTAAACGTTTATCGCTTAAATGTTAGGTATATAATATGAACTAATAGTATTCGTAGATGTTCACAGAAATACTATCGGATAGATTAAACTCTAAGGACCATCAATAAAATTAAGACGCACAACGACCGTTGACATTTAATCACAGTTTACTAACATGTTGTATCTAAAATTAAATAAACGTGATAATATTCAATATTGTTTAAACACACACAGCTATAGGGACCATAATGATTCGAAAAGCATTTTTATATAATATATGTAAATATTAATTGAATAAATTAATAAATAAGTTTGTAAAAATTGTCAGAGTAGGTATACAATAAATTATAATTACGTCTTCCCTAAATATTATATCTATTTTATGTTTTTTTTTAAAACCTTTATTAAAGATTATTTTCTTTACTAGGTATACACTATCCACATTTAATCAGAATAAGCTCGTTTAAATATCAATTTATGTAGGTAAAAAAGGAAATATTTTCAAAAAATCATCTGTTTAAAAATGTATACTAAAAGAGGTTTATACTCATTAAAAAAGAAGTTCAATTAGGCATTTCTTAAATAATGAAAAGAAAATAGTATGGAAAGAAAAACGAGTACTCAATATGCTTGATGAATTGCCCTGTAGCCTGTAGGTATATTTACATATTGTTTTATAATATTAATTATTAGATCCGACGAAATTCAGTAAGTATAATATTCATATGGGATGATATTCGCTTTGAATATTAAGTAGGTAGGTAGATAGTTAGTCTAGACAAAATAACTTTTTTTATTCGTCTACCAAATACCTCATGAAAACATTATTTCTTATCAAAATCATATTATAAATGTATGAAGATATTAAAATGTTTATACATTTTTTTGTAAACCTATTTTCTATACTATTGTGATCAACGATGAATGTTATATTAGGTATAAATGTATAATACCTTATGTACCTACATAATATATTATACGCTTTGAAACATTTGTTCAAATACCTACTTCTGTTTGTGATTACCTTAGATTAATTAAAACTACAGCTTGCATTATTAAAATATTTTTATATTTATAATTATTTTTTCAGTCACTCAATTAATTTTTGTATTTATCCAATGATTAAGCAAGTCAAAATAAATTGTTTCTGTATTTAGTTACCGACGTGAAATTAAGCGCAGTCGTAGTTTCTGTATTCAACGCGTACCATTTTTTTTTTTAAACAAGTTTATCCCCTTTTGTAGTAGACCTTTTATAGGGTTCTCCGGCAGATGGCAGTAAATTACTTGTAGAATTTATTTATTTTTCATGACTGAGGTAGAGACCACAACAATATTACAGTATTTAATACTAACATAATTACATATTTACATAGTAGGTACGTTTCTACTACCTAATTTTGCCTAATGTATTTATATATTATATTATTGCATTATAATTTATAATCTTTAAAAACGGCAAAATGCCAATAATAATGAGATTTTAATCAACATAATATTATATTATATTACGTAGACTTACATTCATCATTTACGTATTGAATATTGAAAAATTAAAATTAAAAATCTAGACTGTAAATTACAGTAAACCATAAATTGATTATTTATCAATTATTTTTGAATCTGCTTTCAAACATTATGTACACACAATCAAAATAATAGACATTACATACAACTAGTTATTAGCTGGTGTTTTGTTTGTTCACGTAAATGTAAAGTACTAGAATAACTGTTGGAATGATTGCCTTGCACGGACAAACGATCAATGTACAAAATTAAACATAGTCTAGTAGATCGAAAATATCAGTTGGTAAAATATACATTTTAACGATACCAACACTTAAACTGCAGCCTATAAGCTTTCGATTTTTAGATTTTTAATTTATGTAATAGTACTAGTAACGTAATAATACATTAAGTATTTAGAGACTATTTACTATTCAAGAAAGCAATTTTTATAAATTATGTATCTATGTATTTTTTTCTAACACGTTTTCTTCTCAATTAAAGTTTCTATTTTAAACAATTTAAAAACACTTAACTGTTCTCCCGTCAGGCTTTTGATTAAACGAGTTCGTAGAATATGTTTTCAATGTGTCTCGTTAGTTTATACCTAAAAAATTATAATTTATTAGTAATAACAGCATCACATACTCGTTCTATAACTATACTGTCTACACTCCAACTCATACTCTATAGTTCGGGTGATCATGGCCCTGCAGCAAAATATGATCTATTTCTTTCCAAGCTCGATTTATTCGTTTCCCTTGCTATATACCTGAAGTAGGCTGAGTATTCCAGTATAGGTATCTCATTAGAAACATGACTGCTTCTTATTCGTCTATCCACTTCTAATTATTATTTGTTTGAATCTCAATTTATCTGTTTATTTTATTGTTAAACAAACAAAGAATCGTTGAGATAAAATAAAAATAAAAATTACGATTAAAAAATAAAAAATAAAACTTGCTCGACCGAATTGAGTTAAATCAAATTATAGGCATTAACGTTAACTTTATTAGTAACTCAATGATTGTGATGAACTTCAGCGGCTTACAAAAAACTGATCTTTCTATTAACTTGTCATTATGTATTTGATTGCATAATTGAGTTTTTCTTGTCTTGAGCTTATTACACATACCAATACAATAATCTATACTACATCGCAATGCGAATATAGGAAAAACTTAAAATGAAAAATATGAAAATTATTAGACGAATCACATAATATTTGTATATTATATATAAAAGCTCGAATAAAATAGTATATAGGTACAGGCATAGGTACAGTACCTAACTTCAAATTCGACATTTGGATATATTTTCATTAATATTATAGACAGTCGTTATGTTATAGGTCGGGACGTATTTTGTGTGAACTAGGTCTTTTTTTACTCAGTACTTACCCCGCGCCGTGAGCGAAAACAAAACCACAGCCTGGTATAATAAAACAATTATATTAATACATATATTATTATGCCATTTACACCTATAGTAAAATTATGGTGGTGAAGTGCCACACTCGAGGCGTGCACGGTGTTATATCATAATACGAGTCGTCTTACTCGAACCCGTTTCGGCGTAGGACTTAACCACTACGCACTTGTTTTAGCATTATACAGTTTGTACAATATGCATATACATATAAATATATATACATGATGCCGCGTGTATATAGTAATGCGGTAATGCGGTTGTAGCAGTCGGTCGACTTTAGAGTGTTAACGATATTATTATGTCATTAACGAGTCGGATCACACGCCACGGAGAAAACCTATCGCGAAAACACTCTCGGCATATATATATATATACATATATTATTATTATTGTTATCATCGCATTGTTGTTATTATTATTATTATTATTATATTATAATATAATGACCGTACACGCGGTATACGCGGTTAAACTCGCGTGCGGTGCATAAGTCGTTTCGCATACGGCCGCGTGCGTGCTGTTTATATTGGTGGCGGTGGCGGAAAACTTCATATAGTGTGTGTACTGTACATTATATACTGTTGTGCACATACAAGTATTACGTTTACGTATAACTATGTAAGTATACATATTATATTGCAGCGTGGGAAACGGTGGCGGAGAGGCGCGGAAAGAAGTTTGCGCGCCGACAGAGTGTGACAAAATTTTCCAAGTAGAACGCGTATACGTATACCGTATTAATCCGCCGGCGACAACTCCTATTATTATTATTATTATTATTGTGATTATTATCATGATTCTTATTATTATCATCGCATCATCAGCATTATTGTTGTTTGTCGAAAAGAATCTTTTATGTTCGTGTGAAATTACGGCTCGCAACGCGGCGCTGACAGAACCAGAAATTGGTAAACTTCGGCGTCGCATGTGTCATTGTCCGAATGAGATTGTTAAAGGGGAAAACGCGTACCTACCTACCTCCATCCATTCCAAGCGAACGAAAACTAGAGTCGGCAAAAAGAGTGTAAAAAATTGTCCGAGCCCGCAGACAGAAGTGGTGTACAGTATTATATAAGTTGACGCGTGTTGCGGCGGACTGCTCGATAATCAAATTTTCTTCGATTACAATATATTTTCTACCGTCACACTCCGTACTTATACAATATTTCATACTCAAGCATGCCGATATAAAGTAAACACTTTCAAAATAAATTACGATCGCGTCGAACGCGACATGAAAATATATTTTCTTCCGATCTACGCTTGCATTTCTCGAAAGTCATACGCAAGAGTTAGAGTATATTATATTAGTCTATACATACACATAAAATGTGTAACCTGTGGCAAAATACACGTCTTATAATAACGTCCTATAATGTTATACGTTTCCCGGAAAAGCACAAAAGTATAGAAATGAGAAATTTTAACTTTATATCCGCCGCCAGACTTTGCGGGCGGACGAGCGCGCTGTCAGAGAAAGGCGTTCGCTGCAATTCCTTTATTTTTCTCACCTCACGTATACTATGTATAATATAAGGCGGGGAAACTTTGCCAAGTACATGATTGTGTTCGGCTAAAAATCCAATCACCTGACGACCCACGACTGGTCGGAACATAATATTGTTTGTGCAGCATATTACTGCAGTCACAGTAGTCACACCTAGTCGTAATTAAATACTGCAGTACCCATATGCCTATTACCTGTACGCCCTGCTGCAACTTACTTTACAACTCAGCTAATTTTGTACATAATAAACGTATAAATCGTATTATGATGTATTGGAAAATTGGAAATATTACCAAAACCACAATTAATTAGTATTATATTATTCGTAGGTAGGAAAATAACTAATTATTGTACAGACTTAATAATATTGTAGCCAATACAGATTAATGAATAACGAGGCATATTATAATTGTAGGTGTATTATATGAATCGAATCATTAAATTTGAATAAATCCTTCAATATTATTTGTGTATTCCTAACCTGTATTAATTATCTCATTTTACATGTTCTGTATCATTCGAGTAGTATTAGGTATATACTGTTTATGTGTATGAAATAATATGTGTAAAAATACCTATTGGTGAATTTCAGAAAAATTTCCTTTCGTAGTAAAAAGTGATTGAAATATTTGATATAAGAGCTACCTCGTCTTATTTGTTGTTATATAGTTGTCATTTTCGTATTTTATAATTTATAATTATGTGTTTTACATAATTCAATAACTTTGTGAAATGATGAATTACGTGATGAACAAAATAATAATCATGGCCAAAATTGATTATATCGTTTTAAAAATCAACTATCCGACTCATGACTATACACTGGAAAATTCTGGACATAAGGATCATTATATTTTAGTTTCAAAAAAATATTGACACTACAAGTTTAATAAACAGGGCCACATTTCATATAAGCACCTACTTATATGTTTGTGTCCCACGAAATATGCATACATGAACTCTTAAAACTATGTAGGTACTGATGTAATGACCCAATAGAAAGAACAATGTGTGATGTGTCTGGTTAATTAAGACACCTGCAGTCTCTTTGATTATTAATTTTGGAGATTTCTACGAAAGAAAAGTCTTTGACTCGAACTACAATAATTTTTGTTTTTAAAAGTTATATCAAATATGGGTACCACTTTGTATTTTGTCATTCATGTTGTGAATAAGAACATTTTTTGAATAAAAAAAAATCTGAGTCTTATCTTTAGACCTAACTAATATTAATATTATATTTGTGTAAGAATACCGTGAACTTTAAATATATAAATATTGTCTATTTTTGTACGTTGATTCTTGTGAAATTTTAATTTTCAACTGAGTTAAGAGTATTTTTTAAATTTAATATTGCGCTTACAAATCTTGCTTGGAAAGTAGTAGAACATTTTAAAATATATGTACAATTATACATACTCAGCTCAACGAACACAAATATTATTTCGATAAGATACGAGTGCGTACAATATAAACATAATACAAGCAAGTACTTTCGAAGACTTTTTTGTTTATCATGTTTTTATCGCCTGAAAAAAAAACCACATGCATACGTTCGACTTAATTAAACTTTTAATGTCTCCACGACTAACTTTTTCCTCGTACCCGTTAATTACAAAAAGTTAATATCGCGTGGTTAGGGTAAAGATAAAAAAAATCCACACACACCATGCAGTATATACGCAAACGAATATATATAACAGTATAGTACAAGTATGAATAAAAAACGGAAGGACACTTTCGAAACAGAAAAGCTGTTTTTTCCCTAACACTCTTGCGATAAGGGACTTTGGGGACATCGTTAAAAACTATACCAAAACATAATATCGCATGTTTTTTTTACGTCGAAAGACTCGGGCAAAACGCGTGTACGCAAACGACACGCCTATACCACTTGTAACTTATACATACCCTTAACCACGGGTGTCATCAAGAGCATATTGTAGACCTTTTTTTACCCCTAGTGTCCGGTATTTTTTAACGTGTTATTTTCGTGTTAAAATCTTTTTTAACCTTTTTGCGGTAAAAGCATTTTGTTTTCAAACCACCACAGCACCACAGTATTTAAATAATATCATTGTTTAAAGTATACGTGTATAAAGTTTTGAGGACCCGGTTGTACTACTGCGATCTCATATTATGTTGTTTTTATTTTTTATCATCATCATTATTTCTTTTGTAAACAAACTATAATTTAACATAGTAGTTAATATTTGGGTACTCAAAATATCGCAAATATAAAATAACATTATAATATTATATCCGTACATTGCAAATTAATATAGAAATACTTAGAAATATCATATTATCATGGCACGCGTATGTATAGAAAATTATATTGAATAAAATATCGCATATTTTCATTAGAGGATACATTTTTGTAGGAAGAATTTATTTGCAAATTGAATTTAAACGATAAAAATAAATTAGGAATTCAAAATATGTTCAAAGTACGGTCGTTGATCAGTCTGATAAAAGCTCGAAATCCTACAAAGATTTTCGAGTTGTAATAGAAAATTCCGATATGGTTATAATGCGCGTTTCATTTATGGACTGAGCAGATAAATCTACAATATTCAAAATACTTTGGCTTTAATTTTAATAGTCTTTTCTTCGGAATTTTGTTCGGTTTCTATTGATTTCTAGCCTTTTCAATCACTTCCTATCTGCAAATTGCGTACATCAATATACTATGTTTAAAGTATCCAAGTATCGTTCATGTTATTTTTATTTTTAACATTTATTAGAATATATTATTCAATCTGTAAACATAGTTACAATAAGCGTATGAACGTTAAGATTTACGGCAATGGATGCTTGAGGGGAGTATCTACATATAGCAGTAATACTCGACATTATTTTTATTGTACGGCTAAAATATTAATAATTTTATAACACTACCGTTTGAAATTATAAAATATATACATAATTGTTGTATATATAATATATATATATAATGATTATACGATTATTTATATACCCATAATATTATTGTAAAACATAGACATTAATCTTTGGAAGAATAATTCAATACATTTGAAATGCTTTCTTTAATTTGCTTCACGTATAATAATATAATATATAGTACAATAATTACGCGAGCTACTTTATATATTATTTGTATTGCAATACTACAGACCGTATACTGTATAGGTATATAACATTAATATATAATAGTTAACATTGTTGAATAATAAATACGAAGCTGTAATAATATTACTATGCATTTTTCAAGCAAATCAACCAGCGTTCGACACCCTCTCAGTGTGGAGAGAGTTACTAAATCGTAATTATACACTTAGATATAGGTATTAGCCATTACAGTCACCTACCTAAGATCCAAGTAGATATCTTCTAAGAATATATAACTAATACTCAACGGTGAATTTGTGTTTTGGCTTTTTGGGTAGTTCGTGTCCTAGTAAATATGTCGATAAATGCCTGTATACTATTTACAAGTAACTCATACGCCATTTTCAATATGTTGTTACATTTTGTAAACATTTACGGTTTATTGCTTAAATGTTAGGTATATGAACTAATAGTTCGGTGATATCACGGGAATACTACCGGACAGATTACAACATTAGGTGTTTGGCTCGATGTTAATCACATATATATGATATATGTTGGTAGCTATAACACAATATAATAAAAGTAGATATAGTATAATACGAGTATAATTTACATAAGGGGCAAAAATACTATGTCTATGATAATAAATAATTTATAGATGTGCATTGAGCGCATTGTAGAAAAGAATGTCTTAAAAGTGTAAAAAATTGAAGGGGCGGTAACATTTCATTTGAAAAACCATGTAATAAATGGAGTTCGTTAATGCGCGTAAGAAAAAATTACGAGTATATAGCTTAAAATTAGTTGTGCTTCTATTATATAAGTTTCGTTAGTTTGGCTATTTTATGCAATGACTAAATTCTATAAATAAAATATTTAAAATTCTAATTATTAAACTCTCAATGTCTATAGTATGCGATTTGTTGAACTTCTTTGTAGGGCCAAAACGTGTTTGTAAAGCACTGGTAAGTGGTGATTGTAAGTAATAAGGATCCAGGTCAGCACTCATTCGTATGTGAACAGTAATCAGCAAACGAACCAAATAACACTTGATATATTGTTGTGCTCTCGGTGCTCGTCTTGACGTGAATATAAATCAAACGCGAGTGATCGGCATTTGAACGGCTTTTATTGAAAAACGCAGTTTGTACTGCTCTCCCCGCCCGCGACCATATACCAGATACCTATATTATATATAGGTATATCACGATCGACGATAGAATTATACATTCACCTATATCTCGCGTACGCTGCAAAAAAGGTCATCGATACACATCAACAATTGGATTTTGTTTGCGCATTGTGTTTTTTGACGATATGTAATTAAAACTCGAACGGCGCGCGGCGTCGGCGGCGGTGATATTAATCAAAAAACGGTGGTTTGACGTTTTCAATTCATTATGTGCCGCTTGTGTGTCTACACACACACACACACACACACACACACACACACACACACACACACACACACACACACACACCTCGCACAAATATAGGTAAATATATATATATATTATTATACGTATATGTACATATATAGCGGGTCGTGTAATTATTAATGTGCCGCCGCCAAATAGAAGAATCGCGAGACCAAAAAGTGGCAAAAACTGAGTGGCGTCACGCCCCTCCCTCACACCTCCATATCATCAAGCACACTGTTTGATTTATACGCATATAACGCGCCAGAGAAACGGTTCGGAACAGTTTCATTATTATAATGACATCTACCACCGCCGGCACTCTGTCCGTTATTTCCGATTTTTCGGTCGATTCCCTCAGCCTCTCCCCCTCAAATCCCTACCCCCAGCTTATAGGTCACACACAATTATATTATATTATTTGACGCTCGTTTTATTGTCGGCTTCGAATTCAAAAGTCACCCCGACCCCCCGGCCGCCCACTCAGTTATTCTCGATGACGGCCAAAGCCGATATCGGACCGAGCTCGTATTCGAATTTGATGGGTTTTTCCGATTGACGAGTGACCGACGCCGACCGGTATACTGCAGTCCGTAGGGTGATGTGGGGTGCTGCTATATATGCAGTAGTGCTGGAATCGGGAAATATAATGATATTATTTACACGATTGAAATAATTATTATTAATTACAATATTACATGTTATATCATGCTATTGTGGTGCGTTTATAGTTTCACACCTCAGTAAACAGTACAATATAAAATAATATTTTATGGATATATTTTTTGGGTTTTGATCGTGAATAAAAACCGAAGTTCAACGTATTTAACCATCAATCGTCTATACTCTATAGCACTATAATGCGCTACCTACATAATATTGTACATATAATTTGATTTATTCTATAAAATCCATTAAAATAAACTCAAAACAATTAATACGGAATAATGCTTAAAAATAATAATCTTCACAAACCACAATCATGTCTTTCAATTATTGTAAGATTAAAATTATTTGAATACAATTATGTTACAAGTATGATACAAAATAATAGGAAAATAATAATAAAAAAAACAAAATGTACCAATAGTATATTATTGAATTGTATTACATTTATATATCTTGATGACAAAGGTAAAATCTATAATGTAAATACTATGTGAAGGACATAGGTACTCGCGTTATTCAAGTATATAAATATATTTCCAAGGATATAATCAAGTTTTTGATACATATATAAATCGTTTCATTTTAAATTAATCTTCATGTGGTATCATTATTATTATTTATAAAGGTAATAAATAAGTGAAATATTGTTAATTTAATTAATTTTTAGGCATTTGTGTTCGACAAATTTGTGGTTTTTTTTACAAATTGTCCAAATTAAATAATTGATTCAATTTAAATGTTATCTACCAAGTTCATAAATTGATTAAAATAATAATTAAAATGTTAAATATTTGGTGAAAATTACAAGTTCTAACGGTTGTTTTTGGATTTCAAGAATCATTATAACTTAATCGTTTTTTTCAAAAACCAATAATACATAAGTAATCCCATTTTTGTATAGCTTATTTTTAGTTCTTTCCGAATTTATTTAATAATTATCTACTGATAATTTTCTATTTTTATCCAGCACATCTAATTTTTTAACTGAAACCATATTCATTTTTGAAGATTGAAGCATTTTTACTGCTCCAGTAGGCAAACAAAAAACATATTATTGTAAAACCAATAATATATGCACATCGATCCGCTCGAAATCTAAAAGGAAAAAAATATAAACAAATAAACATTCGGAGAAATTGAAAGATACGGGCATTTCATGACGCAATGAACCGAAACTTAAGATAAAATATCTAAATCCTTTTGTTCCCAAAGAGAACTTTTGGATCGCGTCCAGTAAAGTTTAAGTCGACGATTGAAAAGTACTTTACACTCGGTTAGTGTTCTCAACAAGGATATATTAAAACCACGCCCTGCCACTGAAAAAAAGTTGTTTATGCAAGAGCTTTCATTAAACCTTCGGGTTAACCTTTGATAGTGCGTCATATACATTTTATCCGATTATATATAGTATTATAGCCGCCTTACCAATAAACATTAGCGCAAATAGAGGGGTCTTAGGGAGAATTAGATCTCCCAAAACTATACAATTTCCCCTCCAAATCAAGTCCTCATCAAGTAAATAATAAGTAAATAAATTATTTTTTCAATTATTTTAAACCCAATAAATATTACTGAAATTTTTAAAAATTATTTAAAACTCCGTATTTTTGTTACTGTATTCAACACAGATAATATTGAATGTTTTTTTTTCGGTTAATAATGCGGAAAGAAAATAACATGACCTCGTAAAATGTTATCACAGATGTCAGATACCCATGTGTTTTTTGTCAGCAACTCCATTTGATTTTGATTATACTATACATTGAAAGCAAATAATAAATAAAAATCTGTATTTATATACAAATAACCTACGTATATATATATAATATATATTACACATTTGTCGAAAACTGCAGTTCGATCTCTTGCCAATAAATACTGATGTTGCGGTCGACTAACGAACCACTGAGAACAACAATATAATACGTCCATCACGGAAGCACGAAAGAAACGATGTGGAATGAAACGTTCATACTACATTACTGTGCAATAATGCAACTCAATTTTCGTTTAAACTCATTACTAAGGAGAAAAAACGGGGCAAGTAAAATACGAGTCTCTCTGGGCACGTTAAAATTGCCCACGTAATAATATTATATATATGTTGTAAAAACGGCCATAGATTATAATATAATACTCGACGTGTCTAAATTGCGTTCATCTGCGAATCGTATAATATATTATATTCCGTATTCAACCCTCGGCGGCGCGCGGCGGTAGTGGTAGAATAAATCGCGCAAACTCGACGCGATAAACGACGCACTTTTCGACCTCCGACGCTCGAAATAACGTTGTAAAATATTTATTAAAAACGCAGAAATAAGTTTTTCCTCGACTATACATTATTATATAAAGCTGGACCGACGGATGGCGGGCTGGGGTAAACGGAGGCAGGCGGTTCGTCGTCTCGCGGAATAATTAATGTATCTCATTTTACTTTTAGCCCGTCGCTGCTCGCTTTTTCCGCGATTCGCTCCACACCGCACACCCATCGTCTTGGCCACCGCCACATCCACCACCACTCCCGCCACCACACCGCCACCTCTTTCCTTTTTCTGTCTTGCCAACATCCTCGCGGGGAATACCACCACTGCAGTGTGCGTACGACCATCATCGGCGTGGGGGGAGGGGGTGGAGTTTTCAAGCATTGCTAAATATTAAGAACTTTCAAAATGTCCGCTAGGCTGAGCGGGAAAATTAAAAACGAGAAACGCCCGAGTAAAAAGAGGATAGGACTGCAGCGGGGTGGCGGCGGTGGGTTTTCTTCGTTCGAACTTACGGAAAGAATAATAAAAGCCCCGGCAGCAGCGAACGAGCGCACTTCTTCTCGTTTTACTTCTCTTCTACCCTTGTATTCCTTCTTTTCCCCCACCTGCAGCATCTACTCCTTCTCCTCTCCATACTCTCTCCACCCACTACTCGTCCACTTCCATCGCATCGTTGCACCGTCCGCTCTCGCCTGGCGAATTTATTTGGGTATCTCCGTCCCCGCCGACCCCGGGCATCACGCTCGCAGCACGCTCGAGGGGTTAAATTAAGAAACGCTTCCCGAAATGAAATTTACCGCCACCGTCTCTGCTGAATATAGTTTATTAATGTTCGCGTTTTCTTATAATTTAACCTCCACTCGTCTGCCGCCACTGAAACAATGACAAACGGTCGCCCCCGAGACCCGAACCCTATGCGACTGAAATGATACAGTACCTACAGCCGCCGCCACCGCCACCGCCGTCGCCGCACGCCACACACATTTGGATATGTATTTATTACGGTAAATAGAGAATCGAATCGTAGCAAATGGAATCAAAAAGACGATTTAACGAGTCAGCGCTTTTCAGACGAGTTGACCGATCGCATTTTACCACGAGTAAATCATATAGACTCGACACGTGGCATTTGAATCACACTGCGCCTTAAACGCTTAGAAATATATGGAATCCTATGGTGGTACTAAGTATGTATATAATAGTGTATAAGGCCTCAGTCACCGGGGGAAGTCAATATAATCCTCATCGGCGAAATTCAGTTAAACGTTGTACGTATAATAATGTATGTATTGGCCGAAAACGACCGTACCGTTTGTTCGACAAGACTTTTATTTTTTCTTCTTGTTTTCTTTCCTCGATCAGTCCATTGAAAGATTTTGAAGAAACTTATTTAATAATGCTTTTACGCGCTTATATTTTTTAAAATGACTTTATTTCGGGAATAATTGTAATGTAACGGTAATGTGTGTTTAACCGCAAACATTCTAAAAACGAACGTGTGGAAATAATTTCACCGACGCAGCGGCAAAGTGTAGTTGCAGAGCCGCTGACGTGTTTACATTACTATTTTGTGGTTTATTGCGGTCCTCGTAGTTGATGATAAACTATTACACGTCGTCGTTTTGAAATAATCAAATTCATATTATTTGGATAAAAGTTCTAGAGTATAAACGAATACAACGAGAGGTACGATAACCACAGCCACACGACCATTAATATTATACTATACAGCACAATAACACATAATATTTATATAATAATAAATTATATCAACAACGTTTGTCGTCTTTGCACGTTACGCGCGCAGCTTGAAACGCTTATGCAATGTATATAATATATACATAATTATACTGCAGTCGGGATGCAAAAAAATAAATCCTTCGCTATCCATTAAATAGTCGTAAGACGGCGCATGTGACCCGAAGAATAATATTACCCGGGTGCAGGACTCGCTTCCCTCTCGCCACTCTCCATAAACCATAATAATAATAATAATTTATTATACCGCTCCTCGTCCGCTACAACCATCGCCGCCACCGCCACCGCGGCCGATATTGTTTCCTCCCGCCCGCTCCAAGCGGCTCATCCACTGCCGTACATTTCGCTCGCCACTGCCTCCACACGACGTTTTTCAACGCTGCTAGACACTCGACGAACAACACAAAGCGCGAATATTTTGTGTCGCCGCGAGTTTCCAGACAGTGTTGTTTACCATAGAAAAGCGATTTGCGCGCGTCGCCGGAAGGAAAAAGGAGAACCGACTGAAGAAGTAAAACGATATAATACTGCATATTATTATATGTAATACGCACTGACGTGTGGGGCCGAGGGGGGACAGGGGAGGTGGCGGTAGAGAAATAGCGAACGGCCGTGGACAAAAAGCCACGTTGCACTCGCGACGAGTTTCCTCCTTGCCGTGAACGCATCCGCCCCGCCCGGGCCATTTATTTTCTGTACGAAACAAACGCGCACTTTTTGCACACACACGCACACGCACGCAAAACGTAATATGCGAAATGATATATTATTACTATAATACACAATAATAATACACACGCCGAGCACTCGAAAATTTCGTCGAGCAATGTCCTTTTACGCACACTATTATACCGCTTATAACAACAACCTAACAACAATAATAATAATAATAATAATTATTATTATTATTCTTATTATTACTATTATGTATACGACTGCCGTTATGCGTATATACAAAGATAATTCATATTTACAGTCACCGGAATATCATGATATAGAAACTGTAGTGTGTGTGTGTGTGCGCATGTGGTGTGTGTTGGTGTGGGTGAGGACGCTTTTCCGAGTAGGCAATAACGCACAAAGCGCCGAATTGGATATCCCCCTGACAAAGTCGGGTAAATCACAGGCATTTCCTATTTATATTTATATTAATGCACGTAGCCACGTAGGTATCTATATACCTATACAATTATCATCATTAGTAGGCACGTAAACTATAGTTTATTTGAGGGATTAAGTCCCCCCCCCCTCTCACTAAAATTGTACGAACGTGAAAACATTTTTACTTGTATGTTATAACTTTTAGTTTATAGTAAATATTGGTAATATTGGTATTTATCCTCTCCCCCACATCTAGAACTACTTATACTGTGCCTAATCATCAATTCGTCAAAAACGAAGATGGTTTGAACTTTAAACCAAAAAATGTTACATAACTTAACAATTGGTAGTGGGTGTAAAATATCATATTAAGCCATTTTTAGGGTTTTAGCTTTCATAGGGAATATTTTACGAGATCATATATTGAATACATATTATTCTTATAATACATATTATAGTATTATCATAGTATATAAAATAACATTTTATTTATCGTTGTCGTTGATGAGGGTAGATATCTGAAGGGTGTTATAAAAAAATTAACACAGGTATTGCAGAAAGTTGGAATTTTCAGCACACGGTATAAAATATATTTTAACACTAAAAAACGTCTTCATTCGATGAAGGTGTTGCGGGCCCTGGGAAAGGGTCGTTGGGTTGACGATAGAGATGTTTGGAATAAAATATAAGCACTGATGAGTGGTGGTGCCGGTAAGTGCTGCAAATGAGATGCCACTTCATGTGGGCGGTGTTCGTTTGGGTGAATGTTATAATTTTGAGCAAAAAATTAATAGAACGTTAACGTTTAACTCAAATTGTTACCTATGATCTGTGTTTGATATGGACTTTAATACACATTTGATTTGATTTTGTTCATTTTTGACAGTATACATTACCAAGTACTTACCAATATATTTTTAAAGATAGAGTTCATTAATAACGATTAATAAATTATATTATTTAATTTTTTTTCAATTGACAATGTACAGTGTATAAATTAATTTACCCACAAAACTTATTCATACTTACTCAGCTAAATTATATTTTTGGTGGAAATAAACATTCACCAAAATGGTAAATATAACTATTCACCCAAACAAACCACGATTTCAGTCGATTCACCCTAACCGTTTACGCCCCTTAATTTGATTCATAGATCGACTACAATACTGCAGAGCTTAATGATTCAAATGCAAAAATAATCTAGGTTTTTAGCTATATGATTATTACTGTATTTTTTTTTACGACATATCAAATAATTAATAATATTATTATAAAAACGGATTTCTGTGAATGTCTCGCATTGAATGGCTGTATGATCATCTTACATTATAATCACTAAGTTATTATAATTTATTGGTTGGTGCGACTACATTATAATGCACAAATATTATATTCGATTTATTTTCTCGACGTCTGTCACTTGGTTTAATACGTATTCTTGGTAATGTATTTTGGAATCAAATTGATTTGTATTCGAATAATAAAGTCAAATTAAAGTCATCTCAATAAGTATTAAATTATAAAACTAATCACTTTCTTTTTAATCTCTCCTTTCCTTATTTTCTATCTACCGAGAGAATGTCACCACTCACAACACTTTTAATTTGAATATTATTTTAGCTTCTCATTTCTACTTTATGGTAATCTATTACAAATACTAATACACTCTAATGTATGTTAAAGTGTTTATAGCTCGGTGCAGCGACTAGAATATTCCCAATGTACAGGGCAAACGTTTCATTTCTATACTTACCTGAAGTCCTGAAATAGATAAGCTTATAACCTATCACTTCCTAACATTGTAATGAATATTGTACATTTTAAAGTGTACAGATTTCAAATTTCAGTATTAGTTTTTACTTTTTAATCGTAACTTATGGTTTTTAACGTAAATGCATACGTTTCAAAACTTTTTAAAACTAATTTTATATTATACTTTTATAACGAGGTGTAAGATGTATTAACGTAGTAAAAAAAAAGTGTAAAAGGGTTGTAAAAAAAAATAAAGTAAATTATTTGTTGGGACCGCGTGTTATTCATTCAAATAACGTTTTGTTTGTATTTATAACGAGGAAAAAAAGGGAAAATATTACTAAGCCGAACATATGTTAATTAAAATGAGCCTACCTACACATTGTACCCAAGGGTAGGTATCAAAGAGATAATGGAATAAAAAACAAAAAATGGAAATAAACAGAAAAAAAAATTAATAATAACAATCTTTTTTTCAACACAAGGGGAAAAAATGCGGTTAATTACATCGTCGTACCGAGTATTATTTTTTTTTTCGTCCCTTTTCACACCATTTAAACCTGAGCCATTTGAACGGCCACTCGACCCTGTATTAGTTATAAATTCTACACGTCGAGTATGTGGTTCAAAAAAATATAAAAATTTGTTCATCCTTACCACGATTGTTTACGCAAGTGGTATAACACCTATACTCACATAGAAAGATTAATCATAATAATTAGTTCTATTACCTACTTGTTTTAAAATTATAGAAGACCATGGATCCTCAAGTAACTCATCTGCACACTGTTGTAGTATATAATATTATCAGGTTTCCTCGGTCAAGGACGGAATAGTGTAAAGATCTGAATATCTGATGGTTTTTATGACGCTTTATTGATTGGATGAATTTAACGGTGAGCATTTATTATACGTCATACAGGTTCTCATTTTACAGCTATACTTTATATATATTATGTTACCGTCAATGATGATATTTTAAGCAATTTTGAATAATGAATAAAATTATTATCTTTGACATACGTTTTTTTAGGTAACGTGATATAGTTCTTTAATTCTTTTCCTGTCTTGTTTTCACTCATCGTTACTTTTCGACTAGAATTTTTACGTCTTAATAAACCTGAAAGTATAAATTTAATTAATTTCAGCAATTTAAAATATATGCAGTCATAAAGTAATTTCAGTTAATATCTAAAACAAATATTGAAAAATTGTGCATTTTCTTTATTTATTTTTTATTCAGGCTACCTGTCTCATGTTTTGAATAATGGAAATAATAAAATGTAAATAATTGTAACCTTAATTGATTATGTTAAATTCAATAATAATAAGTAACTAAAATTGCAAAGTGAAGACAGATGAGTAGATCGACTTTGTCATGAAATAGTTGTACCTATTTCAGATTATTTCTTTTAGATTCTAAACGAAGAGATTAATGTATTGATTTTACAATTATGTTTTTTTTGTGTCTGTAGGTGTACACCATAAAATAGAAGAAAAAATACATTGATCTTCAACTTTGAAGGTGGTTTCTGATAGAAAACTGAATATTATTGGTATCCTTCAGAGGTAAAAATTAAAATGTCCAGTATTTTTCAAAATAACCGAAAAAAACAAAAAACATTCAAGATCGATTTTGTTTTTTGGTCTAACTAAAAAACGAATAATCATAGATACTTGAAATTTTCACCAGAAGATTGGTCACTTAATTTTTTTGTTGCATTGAACAACTGTATATTATAATTGGTAAAATCGTTTAATATAAAAATTTTTCTTGAATCAAAAGAGTATGGTACGTATGTTCAAGACTCGAAGAATCGGAAATTATATTTAATTATTCAATTCTGAAATTATTTTTAACTTAACCTAATTTAATTATTCATTGTTATTATTACCAAAGAAATTATGGTAATGACTGGTTTTCATCATGGCAGTAACTATTAAAATGAATTTTTGATGACCCTAATAAAATAATAATCAATACATATTATTCGTTTATCGAAACTTAAAATAACCTATACAATAAGATGCTGCAAAAATTGCATAATAATTTAATGTATACTAGGAACAGAGATGGGTACTCTTGGGAGTATAATTAATGAGTTCCAATTTCGGTACAGATATGTTCAACAGATATCAGAAATGGCATGGTAGTAGATTACATGCATTCTAGTTTATCAAAATTGTAAAATCTTCATTATTGTTCGAAAATTTACGGCATTAACTGCAAAACTAACTTTTATTAAGTTTTCATTAATTCATACAATAAATCGAATTTTTCCATAACAGTACCACAGTTCAAGGTTAATAATGTATATATATATAATATATCATAATCTGCCCAAAAAAAAAATATTAATAGTTCTAAAATAATTTTTTACTATCATTTGAAAATTATTTTTATACAATATTTTTTTATAATAAAGTTGAGATTATTTGTCCTTAAAACTTCTAAAATAAAGAATTTCACTAAATATTATAAAAATTGAACTTACGTACATTGTTTTGTAGACTGATTATAAATAATATTACCAAACTAATTAGTAAAAAAAAATGTTGTTCATTATCATATTCTTAATGCTAATAACGTAAAACTGTAAATTAATTAACTATTTAACTTCGACATAGGTAGTCAAAAGTATCATACTTGTTAGGAACTCTTTGTAATATTTTCAACTTTGACAAAAAAAAAAAAATTGAATTAGGTACAATAATTCAATAATGTATGAAAAAAAAAATGTAGTAAATCAAATTTTATTTTGTTTTCGTCATTGTTCAGTAATTTATTTTTATTTATTAGAAGCCATTATTCTAAAATATATTTTCTATAAAAGAAGAGAGATTACATTAGCTTGGTGAGTTTTCTTTTTATAAATAACTAACTGACCCCGTACACTTCGTTGCCAGTTAAAAATACCAATTCTATATCGTTCAAACTCTGGTCAATTCGTTACCTATTTAATATCCAGTTTAATTGTGTTTAAACGTGAAATATTCTTCAGCCATCTTTAATCAGTTTAGTCTCAAAATACTTGTTTAAGAATCACTTAAAAATGAGAATTTGGGAAAATGATTTCTTAGTGCACACTTACAGTATGGTAGTACGAGGGATCCGTGAAAATTGCAAGCCTCGAGGTATCGTGGTTTTGGCTCTACGTTTATCGGTCAGCGAGTCAGTCAAGACACGTTCGATTATATTATATAATATCTATCCCACCCGTCGTGGACCGTGAGACTCATTGGTGATTATGCAGTATATGATCACTTATCAGGTAGGAAATCCATACGTAAGACCGAACGTAAGTGTATAATTTCTAACTCTAAAGTTTCAAAGTTATACCAAGTCCGTATTTTTAACTTAACCTAACCTACGACGGATTGGATACAGTGTGACATCTGGTGGTTTTTGATATAGCTGTATAACCTGATTTCGTCGGACAAAAAATGACCAATTAATATAAAATACGGAGTTGTATTGGTGGATCTAACGGTTTTAGTGTATGGGTTCAGATTGTAATACGCCAGGATGTAATATGTCGGAAATCTTTGTGGGAGTGTACTCAACAACTATTCCCAAAGTTCCATCGTGATCGGACATTTATTCGCTTTTATATTGTTTAGAATGTAGCCCCCGTGCACTCCGTTGCCAGTAAAAAATTCCACCATTTATAATATGATTCAAACCTTGTGTTATTTGTTATACCCGGTGTAGTGATGTTCAAAACTTAAAAAGAAATTAAATTTCAACTTTGATTTTATTTTGATTTGATTTTTGACACATTAATTATAACAACCTTCATTTGTTTGTACTTTTTATTATGACGTTGTTAGTATAAAAGCTAGGCGTGCCCCTGAATTTTTTAAAAATCTATTAATATTTCTGATGTTTTTGTTACATGTAAATTGTTTCAAATAATATATAACCACTAAAATGTATCCAAATAAACAGTTAACCGTTAGTTAATAAGTAATAACTATCGATTTATCCCATCTTAGAATCCATTTAACATTTTTAACATAGCTATTTTGATGGTTTTGACCAAATATAAAATACAGGTATAAAATTATATTAATCATAATAACTATTTTATTTTTTGTAACCAATTGCAACCCTATAATTAACAAAAATATATTATTTTTCCGTGAGCTATTATTCATCAAATCCCCGAGTTATTTTTATTTTCATGAGGATCTATATTTTTTTTTTTTAAATAAAATACAGACTACCTACGTTACTCTTGCAGTCTGTAGATTTGTATGGTTGGAAAAATATTTTAAATCAGTTAAGTAGTTTCAGATATTACTCCCTATAAATACCTTTTAAAAAAATTATAGAACATACAACTATAATAGATATAGATATTAATAAATTATAAGCATACATATAAGTTTGAACTCATTATAAGTTATAATAATGTAATAAATGATTACATGTTGTGTATGCCAATGTATGTACCTATTGCGTATGAATAAATAATCGTTCTGTATGTTTGTTTATATGTAGATAAGATAAAAATCGATCTATATGGATAAAAATAAAAATACGTTTGAAATATGATAATGAGATTTGTATACGGTTATCTGCTGTGTCTGCTACACGGTGTACACTCCACAGGGAAAGCCCGAGTAAATATATTACAAAGATTCTATTTAGGTACCTATAGTCATTATACTGGTTTTTGGGAAGTTGAAACGTTTTTTTTTATGTCCATTTTAAATTGTCAATTTGAAAAGGAAACATAAAATGATGAACTAATACATAGGTATATCGCCTGTAGAAAGGTATACTATAATAATATTATATACATGTGGGTTGGTAACTGTTTAAATCGTTCACGTCGACTGAATTATTGGTGCCCTGGACCCGAAATCGTTGACGAGAAAAAAGGTCACCATAGGATCATAATATACATAGGTATATATTATATACATACTTATTAATACATGATAGGGTGGAATAAGTGACGCAGCGCGTGTGGGAGGGGTGGTGCTGCGGTCAGAAAAGGTTTTTAAATGCGAATGTGTTTGCGAATTCGATTGATCGCAACGGACGAGATGTGCAAAAGACGAGGTAAAGAAAAAGAGAAACGCTAAAAAAGACGGTGGGTGGCGGCGGGCCGGAGGGGATACTGCATAAAAAAGAATCGATGGGGTTGGCCACGCGGAGGCTTTCTTCTTTTCTCTGCCGTCACCCCGTGTTTCAGGTGCCTTTGTGTGCGCAGCGCACCACCGCCTTTCATCCACCACCACCACCCACACACATACACACTCGTAGACTTCCGGTCGGAAAAAGATGGCGCCCGGATGGAGAGTTTTCTTGTACGGTTGTTTTTGCCACCGCTGCCACCACCACCACCACCACCACCGACCACAACCTTATTGTTCCGATGTAAAGGGGAAGAAGCACGTATAATATAATATATGTATGTATGACTATGGTGCAGTGTATACTGTATATGTGCGTGGAGAGGAAAAGGCCGGAAAGAAAACCACACAATCGTCGACCGCATTCCACCGCTCACGCTGATCCAAATCATAAAATAATAGGTATAAGTACACTCTAGAACTATATATGCACACCGATGAACGGTCGCCACTGTTGCCGAAACGATGCGAAAGACGTCTCTTATTGCATTTTACTTGGCACCATTATAAACCGTCGCTATACAACATTGCAAACGTTTTTCTGCATGTGGTTACACACAGGTACCTATTCATCAATTCGCATCATGTCATCTATGCAGTGTTACAGTGTGGGTTTATGCCATCATTACACAAATAACGTATCTACGTGGGTAATTATTGTACCGTATCGTATTATGAATGCATAACATATTAACGTGTGTACACGTAAGTAATAAGTATATTGTTTCTCAAAGATTAGGTATAGTAACAAACTTCTGCGGCAGTACGCGACGTCGTGTCAATGACATTGTGTGCATTACTTGCACTATATTATTATTATAATATCATAATATATGGCGCCGGGAGGTAGATATTTGCATTGAGTCATCATTTTATGTATAGGTTTTTGAAATAATAAAATAAAATTGTAGCCTTCACAAAGTAAACACCCGGGAATCCGTTCGATTTCATCTCACATGTACGATGGCGATTCTAGTTTACGAAAGTTAATTAAAAGCAATAAATATTAACTTGAAAATCTCAATGTTTGCGATTATTTTTGGTCTTTAGTTGATTACATCGACGGAGTGGGAATCAAATCCAAGCCGGAACGTTACGATTTATTTATCGAGGCCGGTGTGCAACATATTTTTCCAATTAAAAAATGTAATTGTTCTTGCTGCCCTCAAATTCAACTTTTATAATAATTATCATAGCCTACAAAACTACAAAAAAATGATTTAGTTTTATAATTGTGTTATGACTTTTAGTAGTAGTTACCTATAAAATAAAATGTATTTAATAGGTAGTTGAAATAAATGTTACATTCGTCATAACATATTTTGTATTAAATGTTTAGGTATAGTAACAAATACGTTTGAAATTAATAAATATAAATTATAAACAATAAACATTAAGTTTATTAATTAAATATGTAACAATAATAATATTTCATTCTTAAATTATAAAATATACATAATAATTAATGTGTATTTAATTGTTCAATATAAAAAATATAATATTAATGCAACACAAATGAATAAAAATAACATAATATAATATGTACCTTGTTTCTATGTATTGTACCGTTGATATTCTCTTTTATAGTTATTTTCTGAATATATATTTACTGTCTAATTTTTTAATCAGGACATTCTACTTATGTTGCAATATATTGCATAGGTATTAGGTATACCTACCTATTAAATATTTTAAATAATTAATTGTGACTTAAAAATGTTTTTACATATTTTAACTTTTAAGTTATAACTATATAGGTAATTTTATATATAATTATAAGTAATTCATATCAAAATAATTTGTATTAAATACAATAATTTATGATTGTCAGTGATAAACTGATAAATATATACTATTTTTACAATTTTATTAAATTGCAATATTTCTTCTCTGACTTCTGTTTATACAAGTAAACAGTACCTATATCTAATAATATAATTAGCTTGAAACGTTTAATCAATTACTTTTTTAATATTCCCATAAAATAAAATCATTTCAATAATACATTTAAGAGGACTGTGATGGGTATGATTCATTTTCGGTCGAAAGTATAGCTCAGGACTTCAATCACTATTGACTCAATATTATGTTCCCATTTTAATTTTTAACATGGATTTGGATTCTTTACTAAATTTATGTTTTAACGATTCTTTTTATTTTAATTTCATTTTACTCGGGAATTTACCCTCAAAGAGAGTAAAAATAGATCATATTTATAATAATTCAAGTTTAAATACATCGGTATAAAATATGAACAAATTACGATAGTTAAATCCTAGTAAATTTAGAGGAAAATTTAAATCTGTTTTGAAAATTAAAATTGGAACATCCCTCTGAACTTAGTGATGGACGTCGCTGGCAGTATTTTTTAAAAATTTTTTTAACTTTATGAAATAAAGAACTCTCTCTATTAAGAAATAGGTACTTGACATGCTTATGCGCTTAGGCATAAAGAGTGTATGACGTATTCGCCACTTTTATGCCCCTATACAACGTGATCGGTATTATTCCGGGAATTACACACACTGATATTAATTTACTTCTAACACATTGACATGACCCGTATGTGCTGCAACATAAAATATTAAAATGCTTAGTTTTTACTCTTTAGAATGGATGACGCTCCAGCCCCCTTTTGTATCAAGTTGAATAAATAAAAGTATAAATACTTCAATACACCAATATTGTAATTAAATAGTTTAACATTCTATATTCTATAAGTAATAAAGTAAAGTTTACAAACGCTTAATTTCGATTTCAGTTCTTTGTTCAGAACAAAGGCTTATAAAACCGTTTCTTTGGAATCACTAAGAAAAAAAAATAGGATATAATTTGTTATGCACATACATCTAAGTCAATAAATCAATCACCGTTGTATAGAGAAGACGAAGTAGTTGAATTATACCGATACATCGCATTATCTATTACTTATATTTGAAATGTATAGAACTAATGTATAGCTATATAATACGTCACCACAGACCAAAACATACGAGCTTTCAGTTGATCGTTAATAATTATTAATAAATATTCATTTTATTCGAATATATTATAACACATATTTTGTACCTATATAATATTGTGCGCAGTACAAAATGTTTGCGTCAGGATTGACGAACCAGGTGAGTGAGGACAAAAGCTAGTACGAGCTTGTGTGTGTGTGTGTTTGTAATTAAAATATTATTGATATAGATTTATTCGGGGCGTACGAAAACAATTTATAATATTAAAAGAGAGCAGACGTGTGCTGCTGAAGAACACCATGGCGGTAGGATGGGGGGGCGTAGGTGCGCTCGTTGGCCGACGGGCGGTAGAATGCGGCGTGACGTCCGGATCATTATAAAGATGAATTGAACTAGAAAGTTAATTGATGAGACGCGAGCGCCTGAGCGCGCGTTTTCGGCAGAGGAGAAACCCGGGTGCTATATACGTATATACCAGCAGCGTAATGAAGAAAGATGACATGCCCAAGAACAGCAGCGGCAACGTCGTGAGGGTAGTGGGTGCGGTGGTTGGGAGGGGGGAGGCAGGGGGGGAGGGTGTAATTAGAAAAGAAAATGACGAAGAAGAATTTACGGGCGAAACGGACACGGAGACCAATCCAGCGGTGGCGGTGGCGGTGGTGAGGCTTAACGAAGCGCAAAAAACGGCGTCGTCGGAGAAAAGCGCTTTTTCGAACAGCAAAGGACTGCGGATATATTATTATATTATCATACTATTTTATTATTATTTTAACTGCAGCCAGCCATATACAACTCAAACAGACTCAGCAGCACAAATAGAAAAATATATCTCGGGATAAAGTCAGGAAATTAAGCACACTGATTGTTTATTTATATAGTATAATAATAGCGTGACCCTGTTCGATATAATATATATTATAATTTAAAACCTATAGTATGTGCACATTTCATTACACACGTTTTAAACATTGAAATATTCAATTTATTTTAAAAACTTCGTTTATTGTCATTATTTAATTATATATTGTTATTATTTTATAATGCTATTATTAGTTCCATATTACAATCGTGGACATATAACAGTTTTGCAAATGGTATAGAAAAATGTAATGTTTCAGACATTTTTATCGGAAAAAAAAATTGAATCATTTTATGAAGCAAGAAATGCTCTTCTACTTATCCAAGCTTTACCTTTATCAGTGCCACCAAACGGGCTTCGGATTACTTTGAACAGTCAAAAATCCTGGTGAAATAGACAAATATGGCATAAAAACTCGCAATAACGTAATAATATGTACATAATATGACGTCCTCCGAAGTGCTTGGACAATGATACTGACATATGGTGGAAAAGACACGAGAAAAATTCTATTCCATTATTATATCATAATATATAGTATATGGTCTGTGGTTTTGCTGGTATCAAGAAAAAAAACTCCGTAAAAGGACACAAAAACGGATTTAAATGTAAATTTACTTTTACACTCCTCTTACCGACGACTGTGTACATTATATACCCACCTTACCGAGTAGCTTCACGCGAAAAGTAATTTGCCTTTTTCCGCCGGCGGGGCAGCGTCTATGACTATAATAATAATAATAATAATAATAATATAATACAACTGCGACGACGACGACGATGAACGGCTTATGATTATTATTATTATTATTATTGTAACTGCAATGTATAAACATATAGTACGTATGGATGCATAAAAGGGAGTTTCCGTCGTACGGGACGAGAAGGGAAAAAAACCGTTCAAAAGTTTTAAGTAGATAAGGAAAAGCAATAATAATAATCGTTAGGAAAAAAAACGGGTTTTGTCAGTAGAAAGGGTAAAAACGATAAAACCGCAACGGCACATAGTAGTGTGCGAGACTTAGAGTGAGGGAGAGAGAGTAAGAGAGAGAAAGAGAAATGTAACGAGGGAGTGTATTTGGAAAAACGATTTCACGCAATCGCGTTTTAAACTTTATACTTGTATAGGTACCTACATAGCTATAAATGTTACAAAATATTCACGGACCCGATTTTTTAAAATCTATTTATTTAATACTATATTATGTCTATACATCATTAATTATTGGCAACCCGCATAATATTATATCACGATTCATAACATCATAGGTGCCGATTGTTTTTACTAATTTTTTTTCTGTTTCTTGATAAAATTATAATATTATTTCATATGATCTCTGATTTATGTGTGTATAATAATATCATGTTTATCACCCCGGACTGTAGCCGCTACAGTTACGACGACGAAAGTCGTGTCGGTTAACCACATTACACGCGTGTGTGTACACGGTGGTTTCACACGGTGCGGCGTACGCCCAATAACTATACTACTAATTTATATACAATTAACGTCGTTAGAATAATAAAAGTCACTTATAAGGTGTTATGAAACTTAATTAATCGTTTATAAAATCTCTGTTTTTATTTACTTAAAAAAATGTATAATGTCATCAAATTTCAGACCCATGATGCCCACCACTCAATAGGCCACTGTATAGTTTACTACAATTCGGTACATACAACTAATATACTACAATACCTGATTTAAACTCATTACATCGAGGAATTTGTAACTTATATTTATTTACCGATCACAGAGAAAATAATAAACGTTGTTTTTTGTTAGTTAAATACATAAATGTCAATAAATAGTGATAAAAAACAAACAATTTTAAGAAATAGTCAAAAATATTAATTTAGTATGATCATTGTTCAACGCTATTTTTATTTTTTTTTTGAACTTAATAAAAAAAAACTTAATACTCTTCTACTGAAAAAGAAACACTTATTCGTACCTAGCTAATCGTTGCTATCAATCATTAATTACAAATCATCCCTATACTCTAAATGAAAAATTAGATGCAAAATCTTTGCTTAAAAAAACTACCACCCCTGTCTTAAAAATATGAATATCTTTTAAACTAATAACAAAATATACTATTACCCTCCGTCGAATGGGTTGATGATCAGTGACTTATTTGTTATGTAAGTCCAAAGTGGTCGCCAAAAACATGCCTTACATGCGGATATACAACCTCAACCACACATATCCTTATCGACTGTAGAGCCACAAAAGAGGCCCGACAAACACAACACATATTGGAACACCTTCAAGCCACTCGTGGCCCCCCACAAAGAATCCATCAAAAATATTATTTTATTTATGAAAGACATTGAATTGTACAGTTGAATTTAAATTATTTAAGAACATTTTATTTATCATGTGAAAAACAAGCCAATGGTCACGCTATTGAGGCTTTTTCTTAAATAAAAATAAAAATAAAATTTTTTTTATTAAAAAAAAGAAAAAGCCTCGATAGCGTGACCCCAAAATATTTGACACTAAAATCGTTTATTATTAGTAGTCGATATATATAGTAGCACAGTCAGAAATATACAAATCGACAGGCAATTTGAAGTTATCGATTTATTATTATAAATCTATTACAATTCATCTAACTTCAGAATATACCTCACTAATACATTTTTAATGAAAGTATTTTCTGCTCAAACTGATAAAAAAATAATAATTATTGTCACACTTCACTATAGGTAAATTATAATACTAATCTATTCATATTAAACGTCGGTCTATTTTTCATTTATTAATATTTTAAATTATAAACACAACCCAATAGCTCATGGTTAATTATGACATGTATTTTTTTAAAGTTTCTGAAGATTTCTCATTAAAATATGCATTAAATTAAAACCCTAACATACAGCGTATACTAAGAAGTAACATGTAATATAAATCCAAAATAACGGTCTAATATATAATTTAAAGAATATTTATTGGCGTTGCTTATAAGAACAACGCTATATGGTGGTAGGTGCTATGAAAAGGTATGAGATTTATTTTAATTAAATACTTAAAGTTATTCAAGTAGGTATGCCTATGAAATATATTTTGGAATTAAAATTTAAAATATAATTTAATGATACTTAAAATAATGGCAGTTACCAACAATATAAAATTAGGTATAAGCGTCCACAGTTCAAAGATTACAAATTTAAAGTACCTACCTAATATGTACTATAATGTGAAGTAATATATGAATTTATCGCAATACTATGAATATCATAGTTTAGCAGTATTAGAATTAAAATTATGTTATGAATTCATATGAAACAAATTGTGAATATCATAAATAAAGACAATAAAGTGATGTCACAAACCATGATTTTGAAAACAAACCTCATCCTTACCGATCTAATTAAATCACTTGAGCCAAACCTAATTTGATATTTGAAACTAAGCTCATCCGGAAATATTAATTCAAATCCGATCTAAACTTTTTATTAATCAAAACTATCTATATATTTACACATTGATTGTTAAAATCCTTAGGACTAACTAACAACTAACTAATTAAAAATGTATTTGTTGAATACAAATTAACTAGCCAAAAAATAGAATCATAAATAACAATTGAACTAGGTTGGCAAATAAACCCTAATTGGATAAAATAAAAACAAAAATAAATTGTACTTGAGCATCATACTATGTGGGATATATAGGTACTATCTGTGACATTAAAATATATATTACTAGTATTTTACTTTACACAGTCGTTTATAAGTTTATAACGCGTAGTTCATGTTTTTTTAGATTCTGAGCGGAGCGATAAATGTATTATGATGACTGTTATTACGGGTCGGGGCAGTTATAGTGATTTGATTTTCTTCAACAGCAACTTTTCTGGTAGGAAAGTGAACTAGTTGATGCAATCTAGAGGTCAAAATTTAAAATGCTCAATATTTTTTAAAAGCGATAGGAAAAACAAACAAAAAATTAAGGAAAAACGAGAATTTTTTCGCAAGACCAGTGTTCCATCTCCAGTCAGACTCAGTTTTGTTTACAATGATGTATCATTAAATTCAAATTTAATACCATCAATTACAGCGACCTTCTAGACACTTAAAGTACAGCAGAGCGACATCCACCTACCCGCTTTTTTTAAAAGCATTTAGAATAACCACGATGTCTGCTACAATAATAAGTCCCAAAAACAAACATTAAAGTATAACAAAATAATCATAATCACACATTACACAACTAAAGTTGTCGCAACACGACGTCGCGGTCGATCTGGTCTAGTCGAAAAAAGAAACTACGATCGAAATACTCGTACAGTGTTATAATAATATAATGTATATTAATTTATTATATTCATCTGTCACGGAAGGCGATCATCTAACCTCTCACCCCTTCCGCGTGTTTCAACCAAAAACAATGTGCGTAAAATAATTTTAAGAAATAAGAAATAACGCCCTGACTATATTAGTAAAGTTTTCGGGAAAGTTTAGCGTCTTTGGGTCTTAAGTTTTTCGGGCGGCCCTTACTATGCGCGTTTATAAAGAAAAGCCGCTTTTTCTCAACAATGGCCCCCAGGCGGGAAATCCACTGGTACTGCCACGACCACCCCTACCACCGTCCTCACCACCCAAACGTCCCCGCTTATCTCCAGCCGCCACCCCGATAAACTTTTCACCCGGCGGCCTCTACGTCTCGTCGTCCTCGACCTCGTCGTCGTCGTCGTCGTCAGCGGTGGCGGTGGTGGCATATATACTTTTGTATTCTTCGCGCGCAGAGGGTCCGGGAACCCAGAGTTTAAAATTTAATAATAAATATGGCAGGAGCGCGGGTAACCGGGTTAATTTCCCAACCCCTACCCCTCACTCCGTACACCACCACCCCTTGATACGCCTGCACGTCTCCTATATCGTCGGCCCTTTGACTTTTTAATGATTAATCGACTTGGCACCATTGTGCGAGCCGTCGTGAAGTCTTGACGAATAACTCAAAAGCAAAAAGAAAGGGAACAATAATGATGAAAAAAAAATACAATACATAATAATATCTTAAACAGAAAGAGAACAGTTTTAAGTATATTACCGTACAGTGTACAATGGTGTACGGGACATGTACGATGCACGTACAGGTAACATTATACCTACGGATGTGTGTGTATTTCAACGATGCATGTGTACAACCTGCAACGGCGGGCGACGATTCAATAATTTCCGGTCTCCCGGCCAACCGGAAAAACAAATACAACTTTTACACCGATATAAATCGCGGCCAAAAATATTATGCTACGTTTAAGCAATAACAATTCGTCAATACGGCACTCGTGAACTTATTGATTTGACATTGCAATAGGGAGGTGGTGGTAGGTACACAATATATATTTATACGCAGGTTTTAATAAATATACATTATACATATTATATGTACGGAGGTTTTTAACCTTACATCACGACCATCGACCTTTTAATTAATGATTTGTTGAAATAATGTAATATGTAAATTCACGGGTTTTATGTGTTTAATTTATTATACATAATATTGTATAAACACAGGATAGAGTAGAAAATATTTGGGTGATAATATGTAGAAAATTCCCGAGGGACTATGCCTGATGCTTGCGTTGTCGTCTTGTTAGATATTATAATATAAATTCGGTGAAAAAAATCATTGTAAATAATAGTAAAGGTTACTCGATCTTTAATCATGCAATTCTATTATCTTCATTCTAAAATGACATTTCTATTACAGATAAACTTATCGCATATTGCATTGATGCTTCATCACTAATTGCACATTTGTTAAAATAATGACGTTTTGACAATAATGATATTGATCTCGCGGCACTATAATTATCGGTCATCAATTGCAAAAAAAGAACCAATGTAGCTTCTGTGCAATTAATTATTTTACTCATTTGTTTTGATTTTGTACGAGTTTAAAGCAAGTACTCAAAAAAATGTCGAAAACTTGATGTAGGTACATAGTTTTAGTTTTGATATAGATACTTACAAAAACTTCTAATAAATCAAATTTGAACCGTAGACTTGATAGTTCTAACTTAATAATATAAATTATACTAATAAGCAACTGGACTTATTAAAAGTTCGTAAATATTATTTTATATTCAAATACTTACAAATACATAGACATTAAAAAATAAATAAGGAAGTTATTATAACTATTGATTACGCAATAAATTATTGGTAGACCAGGACAAATTACAAAAATGACGAAAATGACGCTGGTGTATTATACATTCATACGATACCTGTGATCGATTTTTTACTTAGATGAATGGAATGTAAAAAATGCGTTTGCTCAAATACTATATTATGTGTCACAGAAGAGGAAGTATAAAAATATGCAAGAGTAAACAAAATATATGTACTCGTTAGTCGTTGCTTTATTATGTAAATTGTATTAACCCCTATTGGCTTTATTGCAATTTTTCAAGAGAGGACTTTAAAATATTTTACATGCACTACAGGAATGTCGGTACCTATAACAGGGATGAGGATGACCATATTTTTTAAAATTTATATTTTATGAATATATTTATAATTTATATTCATTATTCAATAACACTCAGTAAATCATTTCAAATTATTGGTCAAGAAATATTAGATTCGGCAATAGTACGAAAATAAAAAAAAACTTAACAGATGATACTTGCAGTATTATAAAATAATAAATAATGATTCCAATAATTTGGTACAACTCGACATTTGCGAGAGGAAAATTGATTTTATTTATACATGGTGATTATCTTAATAGCGAACACTGATTTTTTTTAAAGTTCAGACTAGGTTCATACTTGGTTCTTCATATAGGTACTATTATATATACCTACTATACATAGCTAATATAGCTACCTACCGTTTGAAATTAATTTGTGGTGCGGTGCACCACTCTGCCACAACCTTTAACTTAGCGTTGAATACTTATCGACAACAATATTTCAACGTTTTACATTCAATATTTACACTTTGGAACTTTTTTCAAAGCATTCTTCTTTAAATTATAAAATTCAAAAATATGGTGTTTGTCGCATTTAAAAATTGAAAGTGTAATTCCCCAAGAAACAATTAATATGTAAACAATAAGGACGCAATATAAAACGTTGTGATATTGGATGTATCTAGAAAAAAGTTAATACTTATCGAAACAATAATGTTATCTACAAATACAGAGAGACACCCTGTATACATTTCCAATACGATAATACATTAATAGTAAATACCTACTATATAATAATGTTATTTATAGGTAAAATCTATTTAAATTGCTTTTGAATCACAAATTGTACCAGTTTAATGTTTTAGATGAATAATGATGGTAGTAAATATTCGTTTTGGCGAATTAGTGTAGAATTCGACATCCAGTTTAATCGTAGTTGAATTATAGAGTTAAATTATAATTGCGATTCATAGAATAGGTTTGTTGATATCATAAATTCCATAAATAAGAGTAATCCGATAAACACAAATTTCAATCCTTACCTTTCAAATCGTAGGTATAATAATTTTACCTAAACAATATACATGTATATATACAGGGTGATTCACCAATCACGATTTTTTTCCTTTAATAATGAATTTAATCAAATAATGATTTGTGGAATTTTTAAATATACACTCAAAAACAATTTTTTCAAGTTCTTAATTTTGTTCGTAGTACTTAAGGAGTCTCCCAAACTTTTGTTTTTCAAACGAGACCCCCCCCCCCCTATTTTCACTGTAAATTATTTAGTGGATCTTATATTTGAAAATGTTGATGTACTTAATTTGAAACTCGAATGAGTAGTTTCTTAGATATTAAAATGTTTGTACTAAGGATAATAATCCTTAAACGTGGTTTTACAAAAATACAAAATAGACGTAATATTAGAACTATTATTTACTATAGGTACTTGGGCTATTATTACGAATAATTAATAATGATTGATTGATATTAATGACTACAATTTTCAAATCGTATTGCCATTACCAAATGTTAAATAATTCAGAAATTACTCGTACGAATTTTGATTCTGGTACGTCAAATTTTTCAGGAAAATTATTCACTGATTAGTTTATAGTTGAAAAGGTGGATTCTCATTTGAAAAACAAAAGTTTGTATTAATGGATTAATGGACACTTTTTAGTGGTACAAAAAAAAATCTCAAGAATATGAAAATATGGTATTTAAGTATATTTAAAAATGCCAAAAAGCAGACTATAAGAACTGGATTTATTAAGAAAATAGTAGTGCTCATGCTTGGTGAATTACTCTGTATATATATATATATATAATACTTTTTTTATTAAAGTAAAACCATAAACTGAGGCTTGAAAAAATGACAATTTTATTTGTAATAATATTATCACATCCGTTATTTTAAGGTTTTCAAATCATTTAGGAGTCCAATACATTGTGTTGTTATCATATTCTCAGCTACTTTCTTGCTGCTGGAATGATTTTATTGTCAAGATTTTGATTTCTGAAAACACAAAAAAAAATATTACACATTACTATAAGCATTGCAATTTTAAAAATAAATAAATAAGTTTTAAATATAATGCTTATTTACAATCATCAGATAATGATACAAAATTATATATTTCATATTATATTTCGATAAAAAGAACACACGCTTGTACACATGGTCTAAAAACAAGTTGAAATAAACCGAATACAATGAACTATTATTGCAACTTATTAAATATTATATACCTATTATATACTTATATCGTATACCTATCTATATACGACTACACTTGGTGAATGTTTGTCCATTACTTCTATTTATTACACATTTGCACTATACAACGCGTTCATTAGGTAGGTACTGTTAAACGGCTACATGATCACTCTCGAGGTTTCCTCGTCTGTCTGCACTCCGAGGTTATTTTTTATTATTAAATGGCTCCAAGTTTAACACTATTACAGCTCAACAATTAACATAGGTGGCTCGGCTTGGCGCGTTGGCTGCTGCCAGTCGCGGAATGCGACTGGTAGTAAGTAACGGCCACAGCTACTAGTTCCCGGATGGGTGACCACCCGGGTTCATAGTAGTTAAAAACCTTGCCACACATACACGTGTTTGCTATCTACCGTAACGATCGTAAAAAAAAAACAACCAACCTTACTCCTACCACAGTTCATAACTCTTACAACAGCTAATGGCCCTAGTCGCCGGTCTTAAGTTCAATAAAAAAAAAAAAAAAATTATCATAGATAGAGTCCGAGGGTATAAATTATAATATACAGGTACGATTATGTTATGATATCGTAAACCGTAACTAAATAATACATCACAATAACGTTGAGACATTTACCTGATATTTTGTAGTACAATATAATAATATGTGTTTTAATTTTTTGGTAATTTAACTGAATTGTTTTATTGAAATGTTTTGTTTTTATGTGTGTATTATACCTCGTAATAGACAAACCTTTTGAAAAAGCATGCATTGTAATAATTGTTGAAAGTCCCGAGCTGTCCAAGTATTTTGTACTACACGACGTACCTACATCCAACTTTTTGAATCTATACGTGTGTCTAATGTTTTCATATATTGTCTACACAGACGTTATGAATATTAAAGTTTTGTCAGAATACGGTAAAGGGTTACAGGATACAGGTACTATACACTAACGCTCTAAATTATCGTTTACATTGTACACTGTATTAGTTATTATACATGGTATTATTATTATAATTACTATACAAAAACATTTTAAGTTTCAAACTAATTTTGTTCAGTATATTAAAATAATGTCCCAAGTCCTTAAAAATTATTTTATATCCGTCACACGGAGATATATATTGAGTAAAAACATGCATTCAAATCAACGGGAATAGACATTTTTAATTCAATTATTGCACATAATATTGTGTACCTACATAAACATTAAGCTTACATTTCGTGACATCTAATATACAGCAGATACAGTTTTTGAAAATATTTTTCCAATATTGTTGCTTTAGTAGGTAAATCGCCACACAAATATACTAGTTATTGGTATATAATAGTAAAACATTATTCTTTTTATAAAAGATTTTAAAAAAGACGCTTAAACCATTTACCTAGCTGGATTTAAAGTGATTTTAGGTTGGCATTATTCAAATTGAATTCTCTGTTTTTATGATTTATTCGAGGCGCTAATAAGTTATTAAAATTTTGAACTGAATCTGTTTATGATTTATAGACGTTTGATCGAATAGAAACAGTATTTTTGACAAAAATATCAGATAGGTTTTAATCTTAAGCAATCGTAATGTATGTATAAACCGCATTGAAATCCTGTTGTCAGACATCGAGGGATTTGAAGAAAATGAGATTTGTATAAATATTTTAAGCGAACCGTGTACGTCATAATATAGAAATATGAAATGTGTAACGGGAGACTGTACCAAATATGATATGTCAAATATTTATCATCCTATCCGTCGGCGACGACGAAAGCAGAAATGCATTTGCGTGTCGTCGTTAAACCATTTTTGTCCTACAAACAAACAGAAAATATGATATCCTGGTGCTATTGTTATGTATATGTGAGTGTATAATATGTATACACGTGAGTGTGTGTGTATATATATACACATAATTCATATACGCACATGAAATATAATATATATATATGTACACACATTATATATATAT
Organism: Myzus persicae; assembly: GCF_001856785.1. Lineage (NCBI taxonomy): Eukaryota > Metazoa > Arthropoda > Insecta > Hemiptera > Aphididae > Myzus > Myzus persicae. The sequence continues at coordinate 374,224 of NW_019104477.1, forward strand.
TTATACGTCCGGGGATAGGATTTACATAAATGAATGCCACCGTAGCAAATATGCAAATCTCGTTTCGGATACGATAATATTCTTTTGCACTCGTCGCCACTGAAGCCACCACCGCTGCCGTCGCGCAGATGTATTCGTGCAAAAACCAACGAGAATAATTTGTTTAAGCCTTTCAGAAAATGGAAAACTCTGGGCGGACGGCCCTATTTGCAGTGTATGCGTACGGAATGCGCGACGTTCTTTATTCAGCCTGGCTTTTTTTTATATATGACGGACGGAAGAATGGTGGAGCGAGTGGGTATACATCTGCCAAAGAATCCCTTTTTCAAGCCCCTTACCCTCAGAACGTACATCTAATAACGCGTGGCGAGGAGAAAATAATTAGAGAGCCGAAATAATATCGTAAAGCTCTCTCTCTCTCTCTCTCTCTCTCTCTCTCTTTCTTTTTCTCTTTTCTACACCGAATCGCACCTTCCTCCACCCGCTGGTCCTCATTTTCACTCCGCGGTGCCACGAGGGTGCTGCAGGGTAGTTTCCCGGGTTCTTTTATTATAATGAAAGAACGTATAAAAGATGTTTTTCGATTAAAACGAGAATGAAGAGCCCTCTTTTTCTTCGCATCGCGCTCAATCCTCCCACCACCTTCGTCATCACCCTGCCCACGCCCCCGGCATGCCGACCCTAGCAAATTGCACCCTTAATGTATATTCCTTGTCCCTTTTCTGTTTTTCTGCGCGCGCGTTTCCTACATTTTCCCTCTCTCACAACCCGGTCTCTAATAACCCTCTCGTTTTTCTTCCTCCCTGTCACATAACCACTCCCCTCCAGTCACCATTACCCACCGAGTTCTTCATTTAATTTCATATTCCTCGTGAAAGTTTTCTACAACGAGTTTTCTAAAAGGTTTTTTTTCTCTCTCGTCCTCTCTCACTCACACCTACACACACACTCCTTCTCTCTCCTTCTCTGTCTTGCTCACTGCGTTATCCACTGCCACTGCGCCGATGTCCTCCTTTAGAAATTTTCTGTACGTGAGAACTAAGACACATGGCTCTTATATAATATATTATATTGTAATATAAATGTATTAAGTACAATTAGTCCCGAAACCAAGTCCGGTATAGCTGGTTGACCGGGAGAGTTTCGACGAATATCGTATATTATAATATATGCCACAATAAAATAAGTAGAAATACAACGGCTGTCATAGAGTTTTTCTAAATTTATTGTTCTTTCATGGGAGAGATACATTGCGTATATTAAACATTTAATAGAATCATAATATTAATGTGAAACTGAAACTTTAGATACGTCCGGTATGACTTTTGTCTGACGATTACATTATTAATATGGACGTTTTCAGCATGTGACCTTTGGTTCATATGTCTAATTTGAGATTTTACTAATAAATTATTCATATCCGTAATAAAACGATTCTTATTTCACAATTAAAATATAATAAAGGCACATATTGTGATCATTAGTGCACCGACGAAATAATATAATAAGATATAATAAAATATTATAATAAGAAACTTAAGAGTATAAGATATAATCTCAAATGGTAAATGTTATAATAATATAGATAGTATATAACGTTTCTTTTTTGGGAAATTTAAGTATTGAATTACTATTACGTTCGTGGTTTATTCACAATATATAGTATGAAATGTGAAATAAATGCAACAATGTTTAACGTTTATGGTACATTATTAATAAATGGATAGTATTACATATTTAAACTTTGTTTAAGTTGTTCGGAATCATTATGTGTCAAACAAATACTGTTTCAAATTAATATATTAAATTAAATATTTTTTTTTAACAATATTGTGATTTCCGTACAATTCATAAAATATATGTATAGGTATTTAATATTCATTTATGTTGGGTATATTAATAAGTTTCAAATATTAGATGTGTTATTTTTCTCCGGTGGTTAAAATATCAAAAAAATCAGAATACATATATTTGCCTGCCGTACATGTGTGACATATCGAATTTTGATAACAGCATATAAAAGTTTAACAAATAAACAAAATTGTTATATATTGTTTGAATAAAATTAGAATAAATATTACAAAAATATATTTTTAGATTAATTACAACTTCTTATGTTAAAAGTTAATTATATTTAATACTTCTGTATAATTTTATTCAAGGGAAAATTTAGTGGAAAATTCCCTAGACCCTGACTATAGTATAGTTATATAATTGTTACAATGATGTATAATACAAAAGCTGTAACCGATTTTCTTGACTATAAAATTACAGCATACTAAATACATACATGCACTATAATATATTATAGGCTAGAATCGGCTCGGAAAGTATAACTAGGCACAACCAATTTAAAGCGTTTTCACCGTCTTTTTCGTCGGAAAATTAAACAGACGAATTAATACTGACACCACCGCTTCCGGCAGACCTTCTGGGTTGATTACGGCCTCGAGAAACAAACTAATTAAAACCCACGAAATAATTGTATCTATATATATTATATACCTACAATCCTAAAATGACTAAGAATGCCGCCGTGTACGCCTTATTCCCAAAATACAGTATACCTAATAATATTATACAATATTAATGTATAGCCGTATGCTTTATTTACGTATATAGGTACTTATATATGCGATAAACATTTTGTACCACAAAATTATATTACACCGTGTTGATCCTTGGTCGCATGCGAATTTTATATTTTGTAAATGTATTCGATCTTGTAAAATATAGACATGTGTAATTATCTGATCAATAATATCGATCTAGCATATTCAATGTATATTTCTGCATGGAAGAATTGTGTTACATTTAAAATATCATATACCAAGTAATTATAGGTACCTATATAACAATCATAGGTGATAGGTATGATAATATTGACACTGTGGAGGCTAGTTTAAAATTTCATGTTCATGCCCCATTCTCAACTGTCGATCGTCATGACGTGTTTTTTTCTCCTGAAATTTGGCTTTGATGATTAAGCATATAGGTACATATATAATAATGATATTTCAATATACCGCTTATTTGTATGGCAGCGTCTAATGTAAAATTAAAATAAAAAAAACTGCGCCATTTTTATCGGCCCGTACATGTACAAATGGCACCCGAGTCGAACGTTCCACCCTCACGCGAATGAGCGTGGTGTACACTGGACGGAGGGTGGAAAAAAATACGCGTCATCCACCATTATCGGTATAATTGGTTGGCCATAATCGATTGCTGCGAATCGGAGTCGGCAGTAGTAGGAGCCGAGCCGTCATGCAGTTAGAATAATTTAATGACGAGGGACTGTGAGACGATATCTTATACCCAGAAATTATACAATTGAAAATGTAAAACGTCACAAATGTTGTTATGCGTAGAGGCTCGAATAATCTTGAAATCGCAGATACATGAATTTGTATGTCGTTAAAAATAAGCAAATGTTCACTAAAAATCCCTTTAAAACAAAATAATATATAATATTTAAAGGAAAGTGGATGCTGTCGCGTCGAGGTCTTACTGATATCAAGTTTTTTTTAGATTTTTAGATTTTGTACACACATTTTTTAGTTATAATTTTTCTAGTCGTAATGATTGTTATATAACAACATTATAGCAATACTATGAAAATATGATTACGAAAACAACGCGCTTCTATGTCAAATACCATTATACGCTTAATAGCGCAATTATCTAAAGCAAAACAACCAAGTTTAAAACAAATTTTAGTTTTTAATTTTGATTTTGATTTTAAAAATTTTAAAATATAAGAAATAAATATCAATAAAAAAGTGTACCTATAAATGAACCTAGAAACCCATGTTTCTCGATAATGATAAATCAAGTATGCATAAAAAAATTGGTTTTGTATATTAAAAAAAATTCGAACTTAATATTCTTTCCTCTAAATTAATATAGGTAATTTTCTTTTATGCACCATAAGTATTTACTCAAGTCATGTGTAATATTGCACGTGAACAAAATGTAACTATTTAAAATAGTTAGCGAAAAAACTACGCTTAAAAACCATGCTATGTGTTAAATTCGCTCATTAACATAAGAGAAAAGGGGGTCGTTTAGACGCGGCATCCCGGAAACAATAGGGGACCCTCTAGAATCACAGGTCATTAATGGAAAACAATACAACCTGAACACACTCGCGTTAATAAACCACTCACCTGCGATTGTTTTCCGTGTTGTTGCTCGCGTACAAGTGTGCCGTTGTTCTACGTGCGATAGGTACTTGTCAGACTAGATTAAATTAAAAAATAAAACACGTTACACACTCGCGAACGTATTCACACACACATTCAGTGTGTGTTATCCCCCTTTCTTCTCCTCGTTTGTTTAATTTTTTAACAACTTCTGACACCGTTTTAGCAAAAGTAGAAGATAGTGTTGATTTTATTTTTATTAGAAATTTTACATGAAAAAACATTTTGCAAAAAAACCTACTTAGCAAACTTGTTAAAAAAAACTTGACATAATTTCGTGTTCTGCACAAATCGTGGTTTTCCGAAAAATATAAACAAACTTCGTTTTTCAACTCATAATGAAATATTATTGTTGGTGTAAAAAAAAAAAAAAATACAGTAGAAAAAAAGAATAAAATATTACATAATATGAAAATAAAATCATAATGAGTGGTGTTATTCAATCAAAGTTGTGTGTTTTCAATTGAAATTAAAATAATTTCTTGACAAAATGAAAATACTGTTTAAAATTAATAGATTACTGTCGTTTACAAGACACGAAGACCAACGGATTAAACCGGATCCTACGTATTAAAAATTAAAATAATTATTAATTATTAGCATCGTGATGACGCCAACACGCAATATACTTGTTATTAGGGTATGATAACGTTCAGACTCGTCTTTCTGAACATCGCTTCGAAGCTCAACAAGCACCGAGGTATACCGATGGTCAACAAACTACTTCCGTCGGGTATTCACTACTACGATTATAACAACAAAAATATCATTTATACAGACGATTGATCGTTATAGGATTTTCGAACGTACATTGTGTACACCGTCGAACGGCCGGCAGATCAGAATTCAATTATTTCGCGTCGAATATGCGTTTATCGACTATAATAAGTACAATGTAAAAACCGTTTCGGCGACTTACCTCGGATGTGGCTTTCTGCGGGCAACCGATTCGGACGATACATGAAACGAAGACTGCGCCGGGACTCGGTTTCTCGGCGGTTCCCACCACCTCTCGCTCGGACGTGTGTGTGTGTGTGTGTGTGTGTCAAACCAGGTACGTGTGTGTGTGTGCTATTACGGTGGAAGTGTGGGGGACATCCGACGTGCTCATCCCTCTGTAGTACGGGCAACCGGTTTGCTGGGAAGACGATCGGCGCGCACCGGTCAAGCGCAAAGGGTTGCACAACAACGGCGGCCGCGGGCAACCGGTTTGGTCCCATTGTCCACTCGCGGGGTCGTAAATAATAATAATAATAACGATAATAATACCTATGCGCTCACACACGCGCACACACGCACACACTCACACGGACGTTACCACCTTTGAGTACGGAAAACTGGTCTTGGAATACGCACACACTGGCAGTCGCAGACGCGCAAGGGACAGTTGCTTTCGCGCGGTGCGTTGTCCGGACACGCGGACCGCCGCACCGTTCAATGGCCGGAAGCGACGTTATGACCCTAATATTCTCACGATTTTTTCAAAAGGTCCCTCTATTTTTTTTTGTGCAATCCGCATTTAACGTCCGCGCCTAAATTCTATCACAATAAACGTAGCTATGCCCGTATAGGTATATATAATGTTATTACATTATAATAATATTATACACATACGCGACGACGCGCGCACACATGCCGTTGCTCCGTCACGACCGGCGGCCGATTTCCGAAACACGCTGTCCTGTATACATTGCGAAGTAATAACATATTTTGTTGTCGGTTGTATAGTGTAGTTTTCAATCTTTCGTCCGCAACAGTAAGTGTGACACTGTTCGAACCGCCGCCGTTTTCAAATACCTCTCGATTCGCACTTTTTGTCCGAGCCGAGCGTTCAAAGCATTCGAATCGTGCACGTTAATGTCCTCACCGACAGACGACACAAAAATGTACTCAGACGCTGAAGTATCGGTATAAGAGGTTCGAACATATTGCACTGTAATGCACGGTAATGCATATTAGGTATATCGTATATATCGTGGTATAATCATATCACAGACGCATTCAGTGTTTGAAAGTGTTTGGAGCGGTATTTTTTTCTTAGTTATAATACTCAATAGCGTCGTGAACTTGCCCAACAAAAGCAAGATGTAATAACCAATAATTAGTGTTTTGACACAACAGTAATCAATGAAATACAATACATTTACTATTAACAGACACGTGTATTTCAGCGTAAACATTTGAGGTTCAATAATTTTGAACTTGAGTCAGCTGCATTAGCGGAAATTTATTAAGTCCTTTCCACGAATTCCTACATACATTGCCATAATTAATCGATTCTCATTGACGTTTGGTATACATAAGAGCACATAGAATAAACAATAAATAATAATAACTTCCATACAAGAAATACTGTTTTGAAGAAAATTCAAATTTAAATATAAATAATACGTCGTAAAATATTACCTATGGTTGATTGAACTCAATAACAGGACGACATATTCTGACATTTGCCAAACACGTCATTTGAAATAAAACAGGAAAACTTAACTCCGTGTTTTCATCACTGAGGATTTTAAACGAAAATTCGTAATTAAATCGCATAATGCTTATGGAATATTTGAATTCAAATAGTATTAGTTATTGTACTATACACATAAATATAATATTAATAGTTATTATAAATATTTACTTATACAAAAACTAGTTTTTAGTGAATGAGAGAACAATTAAATAATAATTTAATTTAATTTGTTTGATTAAGATATTATAATTTATAGGTATGAATTAATTCTAAATTTAAATTTTATCATTTTATTTCTTTCATTTTGATGTTATTTTTTAGAAAATTTACAGGAAAATTCAGCATAATTACACAATTTTTTCTTTAAAAATATTGCTTTAATAAAATAATATTATCGTATATCACTATATCATTATAATTTATAATTATTATATTATTATTTATTACTCTTTATGTATCGTCCCCATTTTATATTATTTTACTAATCATTATTATAACTGTACAGATTCTCATTAAAAACGTTTCCGGTTTCGCCAATAGAACAAATTATAAATAATACACATATTTTGTTTCACGAGTAAATAAATAATAACATGTTTCGTGCTTTTAAAAACATATAAGGTTTTCGCCGTTTGCGAAATAACGTCTACGATGTAACACCAACAGGTGTATAATTCATTATCGTTCTGAACTTCTTAATTAATACACCGAAAACACAAAACATTCGACCAGTAGATCATTACTGTTTGCAGGAACATTGACATAACCGGGGGGGAGGGATTGGAGTACTGACCTCCTAAATGCGTTTATTGCCCCCTTTGGTATTTACCTAAGTCTTTACTACAGCAAAAATATGTCTGCATGCGTCCATTATGTTATTTTAATTTTGGAATACAAGATTAAAATGTATTATAATATCGATATTTTGGATGTAAATATATGGTTATTGATTATTCCAGGTTTACAGAATCAATCATAGCTATATACTCCAATGTTTATGGTTTTCTTCTATGAGAAAAATTAGAAGCTCAAATAGCTTCATATATATTGGACAGTATCATAAAAATAAAATAGATTTAGTGGTATTTATACTAAACACAATATAAAAACAATACGATTAATGATTGTGATTTTTTTAATTATTCGCTTCTAAATATAGGCAATTCAACTATAAAGAATTATTTAAAGTAGAATAAAAAATATTCACTCAAGTACTTTATTGTTTACATTTGATTTTTGGGAATTATTTTTTAATAATGAATAAACCTTTTGAGTCTAGACTACATTTAACTTTGATTTTTCTGAACTTTATCCCCTGCAACAGCTGTGACTATACTAAATTATATTTTCGGCAATGGTCCATTTGCAGTTCAAAACTTAGCAAACCGGAACAACACGTTTTGTATTTTTTTGTAATATATTTATGTTATTACATTATGTAAGTGTAAAGAATAGCTTTAAAATCTTGGTAGATTCAAAGGTATATGAGTACAAGATATTTCGTCCTTCGATATTTGTAGTTCAAATTCGACTGAAACCAAAACTTGTATCATTTCTGGTTTCCGTTTGTTTAGAATACTCGGCCCGATCGAGGTGATGCAGACATCACTGTGCAGGTTATATAACATTCATACAGCGACGCCTTTGTGAATTTCTGCCATAGTGACGGTACCGAACTGTCTACGCGATGGCAGAAATCAGTCCATCGCTCCATCATCAGTGATCTAATGGCCATCCGAAGAAAACGAAAATCCATGCTAATCTCGTGTACGGTTATTGGTGCGAAGCTGTTGCTAGAATCGGCCGGCGGCTGCAGCAGCGGTGGCGTGGTGGAGATATGTACGTGCACATATAAATTGTATAATAATATTAGCGGGGACGGAGGTAGTGGTGGTGGATCCGTTTTGATGGGCGCAATTCTTCTTCGCCAGATGCTTATCTGTTATATTGTAAAAACCCCTGACGGCTTGACAGACAGTGAAATATGAGGCTCGGGGATTTTGTCTGCCGTTCTTTTTGTGCGTGCGCGCGCCCGAGACGTTCCGCGCCGTCGAACCCTGCCGCTTCCTTTTTGCATCCAAAGGAAAACACACCCTGCGCCGTTCGCCCACCCACAGTATACCATCGTCCCCGTCACCATCCGGGGTCCTTGTCACCCTCTTCCGACCACCACCACGTCCAATGAGCTTCTCACCCGCCGGCACGCTCAGTCGTCACTATATATACTGTCTTGTACCCTACCGCACAGCCCCACCTCACCCGTCGTAATATCGTCGAGCTTTCGTTCCAAAAATCCTTCTTCTTCTTCTCTAGACACGAAACCCACACCCCCACGGCCGCCTCCCCTACACCGTCGATCCTAAATCCTTACCATCGGTCCATTATTTATCTCGCTCTCTCCTCTTCACCCCGCCGACCATCACGACTAGGTTTTCGGCAGAAAATGCGGCCATTTGTTTGGGAGCTCGGGAGGTTACGGCTGACGCGTTCGCACAATGACGCCATTGCGCTTTTCTTACCCAAAACAAACGGATGCTATTAATATTGTATGTTTTTGAAACGTTTCGTTTACCCGAAAAACTGACGCTCTCGCACGAATCCTCCAGGCCCACCAAGCCGTGATTGATGGACGCCACTGTAGCCGCATCACCACCACACCCCGACCAAGAGTACAATCGGTAACATCATCTTTTCATCCACCGCTGAAGCCATCACCACTGTTTCAATTTGTTCACGTATATAAGCGTGAGACTTGGTCAACCAATATTGTCATTATCAATTTCTAGTCGATCTTAAAGAATATTTGCCATGCATTTATTTTAATTATTTATACATACATATACAATAGCATTGGTTCACCAATATTCCATTTCTGCAATAGAACTTCATGGAATGACTGAAAAATTCAATTTTCAGTATTCAACTCTATTAATAATTTGCACCACAATACCGCACATACGAAATCTACATTATAATTTATTTTATATTTTTTGATTATGGCAACTCGTTTTTTGATAATTTATTCTAGTACGTATAAAATTCACACATTTTGTTAAAATTAAAAAATACTCCGAACAATAATACATATATAGTACACAAATTCAAAAATTGTTTGTAAAAAATAATTGAAAATAGTTGAAGAAACAATAATTATATATTAAATAACATCTATTGATTATAAAACATGCTGAAGTAAGTCATCTCAGAAGAACTGTAGTTCTACTTTAGGGCCTACTTTACTCCTATTAAATTAAGAATATGACGATGATGATATACTGTCAAATAAAATTACGTTTTTAAAAGAGATTAAACACATTGTTATATACGGGCTTAATTAATATAGATGATCAAAATAATTATTCTTCGTCTTCATTTAATTAGTTTATCTGCCATGTTGGACTTCAGCTTATTTCAGAAATAAACCCTTTGAAGATTTAACTAAACACAGAAACAGATACTTTTCGCTCAATATTGTCTGTTCGGAAATATCAATATAACCTTAAATATGCTGAGGAACATCTTACATTCAAATATCCGTTATACAAACGTCTTAAACTGTAATCTTGTACTGTATGTTGTACAAATAAAAAATAAAAATCTTTATATATGATAAAAATTAAATACCATATCAAGTCCTAAAAAAATTAATTATCATTTCTTATTTTGATACATAATTCTATAACCAATATAACAATACTATGAACAACGAAAATTAGTCTGCAGCTAAATATTAAATGAATGATTCTGTAAACTCACATGACCTGGAAAAATCAAAAGCAACAGAATAGGTACCTAATACTGATAAGAAATTAGAATTAATAACAAAAAGCAATGGTTTTATTACGTACAATACTTTCTGCACAGTCGTAATTCGTTATGACGAAGGAAATTGCTATATTGAAATGTTGTTACAAACGGAAAAATACATTAATTGTAATAATCCATTTACAAAAACTGAAAGACGACTGTAACAGTCAAATATATAGTAGGTAGAAAGCACATAATACTGTAACACGACTAAATGAGAAATAAAACATAACTTAATATTTTTACTGCGTCATAATTTTGAACTAAAATCACTACTTACGTAAGCGGTAATCAAATATCAATTATATTCAGGGTATCATAGTCGTAGCTAAGGTGCACTACACTTTACAACTATAATATAATTTACAAATAATTAAAATTGTTATTCGACACATAGTATCTTTGACGGTAAAATCCCATGGTTTCACAATAAAAATGCTATACAACATAAAAACACTTAAATAAAATTGATCTTTTCAAGTCACAACAGTATACCTCCTTCGTAGTTCTTCTGCCCAAATAATGAATGATTAAAGGGATGGTGCTACTGAATTTCCAGACAGCTATAGAATATCGTAATATATGGTACATTATACGTAAATGGAATTTTTGAGTTCATGATTTTGACCATACTTATGGGTACCTGCACAGTAAAAAAATAATACAACACAATAAGACCATTATTATTATATAATATCACACATTTTTTTTGAATATTTTTTTTAGTTTTATACAATGTTTACATTATTCCATCGGGCAGCTGTTGGATTGTATGGGTTTCAACAGGTCCGGAACGACGATTTTCCTAGATGCCTCTAGGTGCTTTACAAACACACGTACGCTCAGCGTGGAGAAAAAATAACAATAATAATAATAATAATAATGTAATTGAAGCAACGGCGCGGGCGATGGCAAAAACAAAAACGCCACCAAGACGAATTGACCATATGCTCCTGTTCACCTGGCGTGTTTATCTATGCACGCGTTTGTGACGTGGGCGACGTAAATAAAGTGGCCTCATAAAAAACGGTTGATTGGCTATAGCTATAATATATGAAATGAAAAAATAAATAAAAACATAATCAACCGAATCGAACAATGTCAGCGTTATCGATATAGGTCATCGGAATTTAAAAGTGAAAAAAAAAATATTTTTTTTTATAGCGTTCGATAACGATTTTGTCTCAGAAATTATGTTCACTGTTATTCAACACGTCATAGTATATAAATAACACTCGTCGATAAATTATTATTAGTATACTTAATATGTTGTTCTCTGAACTATAAGTTAATTTATTATTTTTAAATCAGATGTTCGTTTATGGTTTATAGTACTATATATCACAAAACGGGTCTATATAACATACTATAATAATTATATTTAAAATTAAAATCAACGACACCAAATTTGATTTTTATTCATGAAGAAATAACCTCTATTTAAATTAAACACACATTATATGCCCAGCATTGACCTTTTATATACCTACCTACAGAGAGTCGTGTTTTTCATAACACAACAAAAACTACCTAAAAAGTAATAAACCGCAACGTGGTAAGAATACGTTAATCAATTAAAATTATAAAAACTATAATCTCTCTGGAAGTATTTAAATGTACCTACCTATTTTTTAAAAAAAATTACAGCTGAGGAGACTTTCATCCTATTATAGGCATATTATATAAACAAAAACTTATCATGCTATTTAAATTGTTATCCAAACATGTACAATTAAAACAAATATATTTTCCCCGAAATACTGTTGTCATACACTCATATACACCCTCGAGTGGTATGTTAATTGAGGTCTGGGACCCCATCCGACAATCCTGCAATATATATATATATATATATATGTTTCCCGACCTGGATCACACACCTATGTATATAATATAATATATATATATAATATTTGTACTCCAAACAAACTCATAGGAACGGTTTCGTTGCTGTACGGCTTAAATTTCCACTGTAGAAATGTATTGCTACAATAGCGGATTCTATTTCAAATAACTTAAAAATCAACCTTTTTTATGCATAATATGTGAAAAGTATCAAATTTGGGAGTTAGGTGATAATGAAAATAAATAATCGTAATCACTATTCCATACAATCTCTATAGCATTGCAAATTATGACCATTGCAGTTGAACACAAACTACTATGCGTCTATGCATATATTACATTATAATACACACAGTATTAAAAACATGTTTAGAGAAATATTCTTATATGTAGTTAAAGTGTAGTTTTTATAATGATTGTGAATCGATTATTTGGAATTTCATAAAACGCGTGTAATTATTTTTTACTGGTAATTTTTTTAAGATAGTTTGAAATTTTGTAACCACATATATGTGTATCAACAACAAAATCAACTTTTTTTAATATAGTAACAGATATTTATTGCTTAATGGATTCTAGTACCTAGTGCTTTTTTTATGAACATTTTGCTGTGGAGAATTATTAATTTCTACTTTAAGCTACGCCCCTCTTAAGTTTACTTAACTGTTTCGATTAAAAACATTTGGAATACAAGTCTACTAATTCTCTATTCATCGATTCTTTAATTTTTAATTTATACATTTATTTTACTTTTTTAAACAAATTTTAAATAAACTATTCAATAACCAGTCAATTTTAAATATAATCTCTTATATATAGTAAAGTTCGATAGTTCATTCTTTATGAAGTTTTAAAAGTTATTGTTGTAAACCATGCACACATCGTTATGCATTAAATTAAGTACTTATATAATTTCAGATTAAAATATATTTTAGCATTGCTACTTTAAGTTGACATTATTTATTATATACACTGCAGTTTAACCACTGCCAATCCTAGTTATATACCTACAACTTAAAAGTACTTATATGCACTTAAGTCAACCTAGGCAATTAAAAAATAGATTTTCTATATGAGTGTAAACAATAACCATTCATGTATACAACTATTAATTCTTAATAAAAGTTTCATTAAGTGTGGTGTACGAAAGATTGCCGCCCAGACGTTCGTAAATTCCAAATAGTACGAGATTTAGTTTCAAACTTACACCTCGAGCCCGGTTCCGTTAAAATTCGGATGGTCATCAGAACTGGGATTAACAGGCCATTTCAACGTGTCCAACACCGGCAAACAAGCACAATACCTACCAGGCCACTGCTGACGCCCGTACCAGAACCAATAATATCTAGAGCTGTTCGGTGAGAAGACGGCATGCACCGGCACTTCATTGTCACCACACTATATTTACCATCCGGTCGGCACGTGCAGGATGGTCAGGGACACAGACACCGTCCCTGACCCATCCGCCGTAGGTACTCTATTGTACTACAGTGTTTGACCACCGGTTGTGGGTGCACGGCATCCACAATCTACAGGTTGTGGAACACGTGCCTAATTTACAGCGGCAACCCCAACAGCTTCACCATCTTGATTGTTAAAAAGGACCCTGACTTCACTAAACATGGTAGCCCGTGATCGTAGTCTGACAATCGGTGGTTAACGTCTCAGTCTGCTCAAGTCCGCAATTCTTATATTTTCTTTTTATGTTATTATTATTTTTAACATACATATGTTTTTGGGCTACATACTTTTTTTATTTCTGACCTTAAGGTCTTTTCGGAAGGTTTTCGTTGTCACGGTTACTATTATTAGGTAACTACATATTTATTATTATTTATCGATTATCCTTGAAAACGAAAAATATTGAGAGACGTGCTATATTTTGTCATTTGTTGTTATATCTCCCTATAAAACGTTAAATTTTCAGAAGGTCTTTGTAATTTTTTTTAATATTTTGAAATTAAAATATTATTTTATAATCGAATTAGGTAAACTATTAGTTAGGAAGATATCGTTTTAGCCACATTTACACCATTTCAACTAATCGAACTCATCAAAGTTAGTACGGGGAAACAATTATTTAACTAATCGATATAGACAATTATGATTTCACAATAACTAATAAGTAGTTTCTTATGTTATTACTATTATATGTTATTACAATTAAAAATAGTCAACTATGCTTTCCAGCTATTTTTGAAGGCTCCCATACTAAAAATTAATGAAATTCGACTTTTTTTTGTTTTTATTTCATTAGATTTTCTATTATCATAAAAAATATACATGAAATATTGTATAAGGCGATAATTTAATAAAAACATGTACCTATCTATAACTCTAATTTTATCATTCTTCAATTTATTTTAACAAAAACTATTAATGAGTTTACTTAACTTCAGAGGACGGTAAATTAATAAATTGAGCTAAAATTGATGAATGACTCAACATTTTTAAGAAAGAGGTATTTACGAAAAGAAATTAACAAATAGTTGTAACCTACTACTTAAAAAAATAAAGTTGCGGTTTTTTTTGGCACAATCTAACATTTTTTCTTACTAACAATAAAAAATTGCCAGTTAAAAATTAAGAATAATCTTTTTCATTGTTTAGAAATTCAATCCATACACACGATATGCACATAAAACAATCTAAGTACCTAAGTAAAATGTTTGTTCTGATTTTCAAACTTTAAAATGTTGAAATATACTTCTTATTGTATCATATAAATCTACGCAGATGTATTCTTATACTCTCTTAAAAAAAGAAATATACTTAATACTTATGGAAAAATAATCGATGAAACAATCAATGTCTTAATTCGCAGATTTTAAGATTTTTAACAAAAATATACCCGACAAATCAAATTGTCACTATAAAATATAATCATCATTGTTGGATGCACAATTTAAGTGTAACTTTAAATGATTTTTGGTACTGGTCAGCTATTGCCGTTAATTTATTTAAAAAATATTGAATTATTAAAAATTACAAAAATTACAAATAATTACAAAAAAGTGCATGATCAGACATTAAAAAAAATGTACATATTATTTAATTTAGGATTAGGATTTTGAAACATTCTCAAAATAAACTCGGTGTTTAGTAAATCTTCTTAATTTTGATCTCAATTCAGCCTGCATTTACACAAAAATATATTCAACAACTAAAATAGGTACATACAAATCTGAACTATAATATAATAATAGGTACTAGTTCATTATATAATGCTCTGATGATAGGACCCGCAGTTGACATTGGATGAGTGTCGACAGCGGCGCGTGGTGGGGCGCCCACTAAAGGAAAATATTTTTTCCAAAAACTGTATATAGAGTCTTCCGTTTATATAAATAATTAATAAATATCATATATTATTTATATTTATATAATTTGTACACTATACAGTGTGCGTAAGGGGCTAGTCGTTAAAAACACGGCAGACCGGGAAGCACTGCGATCCCTGTTGAACACACACACACACACATATATATATATATATATAGGTATATATTCCGCCATATTGAGCCCGAGCTGCAGCGGACCGCGGGGGACGGCAGCGGACGATGAAAACGAGAGGCGCGCTGTATTTTAATCTGGTATAACTCATCTCCCTCCTTCTCTCGGCGACTCGCGCCATAAAAAGCAGTCCAAGTAAACTGCAGAAACAAAAGGCTCCGCCGCCTCCGTCGTGTGTCTGTGTGCGTGTGTGTGTGTGTGTGTCTGTGTGTGTGTGTGTGTGTGTGTGTGTGTGCGGCTGTGTGCGTGTGTGAGGTAGGAGAGGATGGCGCGGAGGAGTTTAGGTTTTACGACGTAGCCTTCTTAATTATATATGCGCGCAACGATTTTTCTTGACTCCCCGCCGCCGCCGCCGCCGCCGCCGATTTGCAGGGGCGAGAGGTGACCTCCCCCTTGTCGCCCTCACCTCCGTCGGGAAACGGGAGCTCGTTTGAATCCAAAACACAATTTATAAGCTTAAAGGGCGCGCGCGCTCTCGCGTTCCCGGAGCGTATATATATGTATGTGTATTATGCTGTGCGGGACGCAAAAAATAAGCCGAGTGCAATTTACGATTCTGCGGTCGGTCTGCGGCCGCCGCTGGTTAATATATATATTTAAGCGGGACGAAGTTTTTCGTTTGGCAAACAAAAAACGACGTTTCGGTTCTACAAAACCGTATAATGAACCAAACGGATAAAATAATAATAAATATATCGCTACTTTATACCTATACGTTTTACACAAGGGTTATAAAGGTAGGTAATATTATAAAATGTACCTTTACACTTTTTGTAGTCGATCAAAGCCTCGTCGAAAAATCGATGTTATATGTGTATAAAGCCACGACTCGTGTGGCACTACCGGTTTAATACATTATTTTTACAATTATTTACGAATCATATTTTGTACAAGTGTCGACCCTTTTAAATTTTAAGCGATACAATATATGCATTGGTTTCACGCGTTTTCTTCGTCATCTCTTTCACTTTTTCACAGCAGAAAAAGCTATTGTGGCACTATAGTTAGGCGTGAACACAATTGCAGGAAATAGATAAGTGTTTGATTTCGACAATAGTTTCTCCAAGCGTCCGAAGAACCTATATAGAACAACAACTGGAAAATCTGTTGAAAAAATGTAATTTTCTTTGGGATGGTGTCACCGTTTTCATATATAATGCAAAACACGTCTGCGCGTATTTGGTCCAAAGCGAATGGAGCCGTACACTGTCCACGCATCGATGTCTCTGAGTATCCCTGCGAGGTGTCCGACGATATGGACGCTAAATGTTGCTTCGATTAGGTGAGGTTTCAACGCTTGAAACGACTATGACGTGTGTGTGTGTGTGTGTGTGTGCGTGTGTGTATGGGTGGGTTGGGGTGGATGGGGCAAAAGTTTATCGCTTTACCTGTCGGACGACGAACAATAACCGCACGCTGTCACGTGTTATTTATAAAGTAAATATATATATGCATGTAAAGGATGAAATTTACCACCTCACAGAGCGTTGCGGTGTCGTGGGAGGGGCGAGGAGAGTCGTTCCCGGGGGAGAATGCCGCCTCAAGACGCGCGAGCGTGTTATCTGCGGTCCGGGCGATAAAATTGGTGGACAGAAAAACCGCGAAGTGCGCGCGGGTTTACGAGCTCCTTGGGAAACGATCGCGACGAAAACTGCGCGCGCGATAAGGTGGCGAAATTTATGGCGGTGGCGGTTGTGGTCGTCGTATAACGCGCACGACGACGGTGGCCGATGGCCGAGGAAGTCCGCGGCGGGGTGGGCGGCCGCGGATTTACGGTGGCGGGCGGGGCGACGTTATTATTGTGTGCACCGCTCGGCAAAAACTGCGAGGGCTGATAAAGGCGACCGTCGCGAGCGGTGGACGGCCGGTGGTAGGGGTGGCGAAAAAGAGACGACATATAGCGTCGCTCGAAGACGAAGGCAAAGGCGACGACGACGACGACGACGACGGCGGCGGCGGCGGTGGCGGTCGGCGGCGCGCGTACAAATATATTGATCGGGGGCGGGCTCACTATATACTCTTTCTCTGCTCTCTTTTTGACCATCTTTCGTTCTTCTTTTTTCCACACCCTCCCGGCGGCCGCGGCGGCGGGGTCGCTCGCCCGTCCGTCTGCGAACGACCGACGACCGTCCGCGCGGGCCGCGTAATATAAGTCGCGCTGTGCTGCCGTCCCACGCGTCAACAAAAAAAAATTACATTACCCAGAAAATAGTCCGATTTAATAATATTTGGCTCGCCGTGTCTCCCGAACGACTTTTTAGCCTTAATAACGTCGATATTTTTAAGTGCTCCCACCCAGTCCATTGCTGTCGACCGGTCAGCTGACGTGTGACGGCCGATGAGTGGGTAGTGCGAGAGGGGCTTAAGCGTTAACACGTATTTATTACCGTGGTCGACGTTGCAGGACTTATCCTCCCTCCCTCGACACACGCACGATGAAAATATATAACATCTCAGTCCACTGCCCTTGTAAATACATTTTTTTCGTGTTTATAGTAAATATGATTTACGGGTAGTTTTTAGAGATTTCGAGTTGATAACAACAAAATCGTAACTTTTTTATGATATAAGAAAATACTTATTTAAATATTTATAATAGTCTGTAACGATATGGAGGACGTAGGTATAATGTACAAAATCAAAAAGTGTTTTATTATAATATTAATTATATCTATTAGGTTTCTACTAGTTTTCATCAAAATCGGACAATTTCTTTACACGAGACCGGTTGGGTTTTCTTATGTAAGTTACTACTTTACTTTTTACTATGTATAGGGTATAATATAATACATCTTCAGTTTTAAATATGTGATTTGGGGGAGAAAACACTCTCTTCAAGTCACGCGTACGTATGTTATGCGACCCATGTAGATTAAATACAGCCAATGCAGGTAGATAGTAGGTTATATATATAAAATAATAAATAATGTAAATTATTATCTAACACTTATATAAGTATACAATATTTAATTAATTTGACCAAGCTTATCTATATTATCATAAATTGTAAAAGTTAATGAAAAATTTAACTAAAGATGAATCTAAAAATATTACACTGGTCCTAGTAAATGTATAGTTGGTGGG